>NC_045442.1:30414905-30432068 GCF_002776525.5 Piliocolobus tephrosceles
TGGTGGGTGCCTGTAGTCCCCAGCTACTTGGGAGGCTGAGGCAGGAGAATGGCGTGAATCCGGGAGGCGGAGCTTGCAGTGAGATGAGATCTGGCCACTGCACTCCAGCCTGGGGGACAGAGCAAGACTCCATCTCAAAAAAAAAAAAAGAGAGACAGGGCCTGATTCTGTCCTCTAGGCTGGAGTGCAGTGGTGTGATCTTAGTTCACTGTAGTCTTGAATTCCTGAGCTCAAGCAATCCTTCTGCTTGAGGCTCCTGAGTAGCTGAAACTACAGACATGTACCACCATGCCTGGCTAATTTAAAAAAAAAAAGATTCTTTGGTGGAGACAGCGTTTTGTTATATTGCCCAGGCTAGTCTTGAGCTCCTGGTCTCAAGTGATCCTCCCACCTCACCCTCCCAAAGCTCTGGAACTACAAGCATGAGCCACCGTGCCTGGCCCGTCTACTACCTTCTTTGTGGAGTCCTCTTCCTATTCCCAAATGTCAGCAGTCCATACTTTTCCTTGTTTAGTTCTTTTATCATCTTTTATTTGCTTTTTCTCCTATAGCTTATAGAATCTAATGCTTATCACTTACTATGAAAGACATCTAACATCTGTGAATCTTAATAAAACGGGGATTGTCATGAAAAATATAATTTATGCACGTAAAGGACCCAGCAAAGCTCCTGGCATAAAGTAGAGGCTCACTAAATGGCAGTAATTTGTATTATTATCATTAATAATAAAATAATGTCTCAATCTCCAGCCTATAAGTTTATATCTTTATTATTATTTTGAACACTTTTTATTGTGATGAGTTTTGAACAGAATTGCATCATGAATTTCCATGTACCTATGACCCAGCCCCAATAACCATCAACCCATAACCAATCCTGCCCCATTCACCCCATCCTCTATAAAAAGGTACACACTTAAAAAAAAAAACTCGGCTGGGTGCAATGGCTCATGCCTGTAATCCCAGCACTTTGAGAGGCCGAGGCGGGTGGATCACGAGGTCAGGAGTTCAAGGCCAGCCTGACCAACATGGTGAACCCTCGTCTCTACTAAAAATACAAAAATTAGCTGGGTGTGGTGGCATGTGCCTGTAGTCCCAGCTACTTGGGAGGCTGAGGCAGAAGAATCACCTGAATCTGGGAGGTGGAGGTTGTAGTGAGCCAAGATTGTGCCACTGCACTCCAGCCTAGGAGACAGAGTGAGACTTGGTCTGAAAAAACAAAACAAAACAAAACAAAAAACCCCCACAATACTATTATCATACTTTAAAAATCCAATCATTTGCAATCCGGGTTGGTATATCTGATTCTTTTGAGATATTGCCACCTGGATGTTTCCCAGGCACTTCAAATTCAACATGTCCAAAGCTGAACTCATCACCTTCTCAGAATTCCGTTCTTCCCTGCTCCCTTGTGATCCCTGTCTTGGTGATGGACACGCCGTTCCCCAGTCCCTCAAATCAGAACCTTGGGAGTAGCCCTTGGCTCCTCATTCTTCCTCACACTGCATGCAGCCAGTCCCTGAAAAACTGTAATATCTCTTCCCTGCAGCTCTCCTGCTGGTGTGGAAGGAGACCTTATCAGGTCTCTGCCTCTGTACATTAGCTCTCTAACTGGTGTGTCTCTACTGAGTCTTTTACTCTTCTAAATCTATTAACACTCTTGCCAATTATTTTTCTCCAAGGATTTTTTTTTTTTTTTTTTTACTTTTTAGTAGAGATGGGGTCTTGCTGTGTTGCCCAGGCTGGTCTCTAATTCCTGGACTCAAGTGATCCTCCCACCTCGGCCTCTCAAAGTGTTGGGATTACAGGTGTGAACCACCATGCCCAGCTGACTGTTTTTTTTTTTTAATTGCAGTAAAATAGCCATAACAAAATTTACTATTGAATCATTTTAAAGTGTGCAACCATCATCACCATCTGTCTACAGATCCCTTTTTTTTTTGAGATGGAGTCTCATTCTGTGGTCCAGGCTGGAGTGCAGTGGCACGATCTCGGCTCACTGCAAGCTCCACCTCCCTGGTTCACACCATTCTCCTGCCTCAGCCTCCCGCATAGCTGGGACTATAGGTGTCCGCCACCACGCCCGGCTAATTTTTTGTATTTTTAGTAGAGACAGGGTTTCACCATGTTAGCCAGGATGGTCTCGATCTCCTGACCTCATGATCCGCCCGCCTCAGCCTCCCAAAGTGCTGGGATTACAGGCGTGAGCCACCGCGCCCGGCCTCTACAGATCCTTTTAATCTTCACAAACTGAAGCTCTATCAGAGCTTCAGAAAGTCTCCATTCCTCCTCCCCCAGCCCCTGGCAACTGCTGTCATCTACTTTCTTTTTTTGTTGTTGTTTGTTTTTGAGACGGAGTTTCGTTCTTCTTGCCCAAGCTGGAGTGCAGTGGCGCAGTCTTGGCTCACTGCAACCTCTGCCTCCCAGGTTCAAACAATTCTCCTGCCTCAGCTTCCCAAGTAGCTGGCATTACAGTCACCCACCACCATTTCCAGCTATTTTTTTTTTTTTTTTTGTATTTTTAGTAGAGATGAGGTTTCACCATGTTGGCCAGGCTACTCTCAAATTCCTGACCTCAGGTGATCCGCCTGCCTTGGCCTCCCACAGTGCTGGGATTACAGGTTTGAGCAACTGCTTTTTTTTTTCTGTTGTTACCTATGTTTTTAGTGTGATGTTCATGTCCTCCAGTAATCAATATTTCTTTTTTTTTTTTTGAGACAGAGTGTCACTCTGTTGCCCAGGCTGGAGTGCAGTGGCACGATCATGGCTCACTGTAGCCTCCACCTCTCCAAGCCCCATCATCTGCTTTCTATCTCCATACATTTGACTGCTCTAGGTACCTCATGTAAGCAGAGCTATACAGGATGCATCCTTTTGTGACTGGGTTATTTCACTTAGCATAATGTCTTCAAGGTTCTTCCATATTGTAGCATATGTTAGAATATCCTTCATTTTTAAGGCTGAATAATCCAGTGGTTTGGGTGTGTGTGTATATGTCACATTTTGTTTATCCATTCATCTGCTGATGGGCACTTGAGTTGCTTCTGCCTTTTGGCTATCATGAATAATGCTGTTAGGAACATAAGTATATAGTGTCTCTTTAAGACCCTGCTTTCTTTTTTTTTTTTTTTAATTTTTTTTTTTGAGACAGAGTCTTGCTCTGTCACCCAGGCTGGAGTGCAGTGGTGCAATCTCGGCTCACTACAACCCCCACCTCCTGGGTTCAGGTGATTCTCCTGCCTCAGCCTCCCAAGTAGCTGGGACTGCAGGCATGCACCACCACAGCTGGCTAATTTTTTTTTTTGTATTTTTAGTAGAGACGGGGTTTCACCATGTTGGCCAGGCTGGTCTCGAACTCCTGATCTCAGATGATCCACCTGCCTCGGCCTCCCAAAGCATTGGAATAGGCATGAGCCACCATGCCAGGCCAAGACCCTGTTTTCTTTTTGGGGTGTGCCCAGAAGTGGAATTGCTGGATCATATGGCAATTTTATTTTTAATTTTTTGAGGAGCCACCATACACAGTGGTTTGTACTGCTTTACACTCCCACCAGCACTCTGCAGGGATCCAGTTTCTCTACATCCTTACCAACGGTTGTTATTTTCTGTTTTGTTGTTGTTGTTTGTCTTTAAAATAGCCATCATACTGGGTGTGAGGCAACGCTGTATCTTGTGGTTTTGATTTGCATTTCCCTCATGATTACTGATGTTGAACATCTTTTCATGTGCTTATTGGCCATTTGTATATCTTATTTGGAGAAATGTCTAATTTAAGGACTTTGGATTTTTTTTTTTTTTTTGAGATGCGGTCTTGCTCTGTCAACCAGACTGGAGTGCAGTGGCGCGATCTCAGCTCACTGCAACCTCTGCCTCCCATGTTCAAGTGATTCTGCTGCCTCAGCTTCCCGAGTAGCTGGGACTACAGGCATACACCACCATGCCTGTCTAATTTTTGTATTTTTAGTAGAGTTGGGTTTTTGCCATGTTGGTCAGGCTGGTCTAGAACTCCTGAGCCCCAGCCTCCCAAAGTGCTGGGATTATATGTGTGAGCCACCATGCCCTGCCGACATTGCCCATTCTTTTTTTTTTTTTTTTTTTTTTTCATTATTTTTTTGAGACAGAGTCTTGCTCTGTCACCCAGGTTGGAGTGCAGTGGCGCGATCTCGGCTCACTGCAAGCTCCGCCTCCTGGGTTTACACCATTCTCCTGCCTCAGCCTCCCGAGTAGCTGGGACTACAGGCGCCTGCCACCTCGCCCAGGTAGTTTTTTGTATTTTTAGTAGAGACGGGGTTTCACCGTGTTAGCCAAGATGGTCTCAATCTCCTGACCTCGTGATCCGCCCGCCTCGGCCTCCCAAAGTGCTGGGATTACAGGCTTGAGCCACCGCGCTCGGCCTTGCCCATTCTTTAATTGGGCTTTTTTTTTTTTTTTTTTTTTAATAGGAGTCTTCTATGTATTCTGGATATTAACCCTTATCAGATATATGATTTGCAAATATTTTCTCCCATTATGTGAGTTGCCCTTTTATTCTTTGATAGTATACTTTGATATCCAAAAGTCCTTAAGTTTTTATGTAGCCTAATTTGCCTGTTTTTTTCTGTTGTTACCTATGTTTTTGGTGTGATGTTCATGTCCTCCAGTAATCAATCTTTCTTTTTTTTTTTGAGACAGAGTGTCACTCTGTTGCCCAGGCTGGAGTGCAGTGGCACGATCATGGCTCACTTCAGCCTCCACCTCTCCAGGCTCAGGTGATCCTCCCGCCTCAGCCTCCCTAGTAGCTAGGACTACAGGTGCATGCAACAACACCCAGCTAATTTTTGTACTATTTGTAGAGATGGGATTTCATCCTGTTGCCCAATTTTGTTTTGAACTCCCAAGCTCAAGTGATCTGCCTGTCTCACCCTCCCAAAGTGCTGGGCGCAATAGGCATGAGCCACCATGCCCAACCTCCAATAATCTTTTAAACACACACTTGTATATGGTTGATCCTTTCACTGTCCTCTTTGTAATCCTGAAATGCTTCTTTCTTTTAAACTTCTTAGCTGAATGATCTGGTCTTCATACTTCCTCAGTCTCCCCTCTCACTAACAAGGCAATCTGTTGTCATGCTGATTTTGCTGCACAGCTGCAAGCATTCACCTTGCTCTCTGAAGTCACCTTTGCACTTGCTAGGCCTGCTTCCTCCCTACTTTTCTTTTCACTAAACTAACTTCCAATCATCCTTTAAAGCTTCCTTCAAGTACTTCCTCCTCTGGGAGGCTTCCTTGGCTGTTCCACAAGTTATGTGCCTTCCTTGGTAACTTTTAATTTAATTTTATTTATTTATTTATTTTTGAGAACGGAGTCTTGCTCTGTCGCCCAGGCTACAGTGCAGTGGCGTGATCTCGGCTCACTGCAACCTCTGCCTCCCGGGTTCAAGCAATTCTCTGCCTCAGCCTCCCAAGTAGCTGGGATTACAGGTACCTGCCACCATGCCTGGCTAATTTTTATATTTTTAGTAGAGACGGGGTTTCACCCTCTTGGCCAGGCTGGTCTTGAACTCCTGATTTCATGATCCACCTGCCTTGACCTTCCCAAGCGTTGGGTTTATGCCCAGCCAACCTTTAATTTTATGGTAACTCTTATCAGATTGTGTTTTAATTGTTGGCTCACGGGCTTCCTGTTCCTCCCACTAGACTCTACATTCCTTAAGGGCAAGGTTCCTATTCGTATCTTGTCATCTGCATGCTGCTCAAACCATGGTTGAACAGTTGAACTGGACCTCTGCCACTATTTAGTTTCTTTGACATTCAGCAAACTATTCAAACTCTCTGGGCCTCAGTTTTCTCATAGGATCATTGTGAAGATTAATTAAATTGTGTTTGTAAAGTGCTTAGTGCTTACTCTGGATCAGAGTAAAATGCCCAACGAAAATTAGACATTGCTCTCATCAGCTTGTTGAATTGAGATCTCAAACTCTAATCAGCAGTATGGCTTTACACAAAAATCTTAAATTCCTAAGGCCTGTTTTTCCTTCTCCCTGGATCACCTAAAGTCGTGGTTCCCAAAGTAGGCTACACTTTGTAATCACCTGGGGAGCTTTAAAAGTGCTAATATTGGCCAGACACGATGGCTCATGCCTGTAATGCCAGCACTTTGGGAGGCTGAGGCAGGCGGATGACAAGGTCAACAACAGATCGAGACCATCCTGGCCAACATGGTGAAAGCCTGTCTCTACTAAAAATACAAAAATTAGCGGGGTGTGGTGACTCATGCCTGTAATCTCAGCACTTTGGGAGGCTGAGGCAGGTGGATCACAAGGTCAGGAGTTTGAGACCAGCCTGACCAATATGGTGAAACCCCATCTCTACTAAAAATACGAAAAATTATCTGCGTGTGATGGCAGGCGCCTGTAGTCCCAGCTACTTGGGAGGCTGAGGCAGGATAATCACTAGAACCTGGAGGTGGAAGTTGCAGTGAGCCAAAATCGTGCCTCTGTACTCCAGCCTGGGTGACAGAGTGAGACTCTGTCTCAAAAAAAAAAAAAAAAAAAAAGCTAATATCTGGGTCCCTCTGCTAAAAATTCTGACTTAATTGGTGTGAGGCACAACTTGGGCATGGGCATTTTGCAGAGGCTTCCCTGGTGATTCTAATGTTTAGCCAAAATTGAGAAACACCAATCTAAAGTTTCTTTCTAATCTAACACACTACTAGAAAGCTGAGCTGCAGAATTCCCTGGAAGCAGGGAAATGGAATGTCTCCGGGCATTTTTCTGCTATCACCCTTCGTTAGTTTAACGGGAAGCATTATTGAACAAGCTCACTAAGCTGGAATTCCAAGAGTATTTGTGGATTCCTGAGTGTTTAAATTTAGCAGCTCACTTCATGCAGGAGAAACCTGGGGACCAGTGCTCTGAGAAACAGAAAACAATGGTTCTTCCCTACTCTACAGCTCTAACCCAAGGCCTGGGAGTCTAGATACCCAGGAGTGCTGTACTATGGCTAAAAGAAAGGGAGGAGGAAAGAGTCCTTGGTACTTGGTATAATCCTTTTTTTTTTTTCCCCCCAAGAGACAGAGTCCTGCTCTGTCGCCCAGGCTGGAATACAGCAGTGCATTCATAGCTCACTGAAACCTTGAGCTCCTCCTTTAGCCTCCTGAGCAGCTAGACCTACGTGTATGTGCAACTGTGCCTGGCTAATCTTTTTTCTTTTTTTTTTGAGACGGAGTCTCACTCTGTCGCCCAGGCTGGAGTGCGGTGGCACGATCTCGGCTCACTGCAAGCTCTGCCTCCTGGGTTCACGCCATTCTCCTGCCTCAGCCTCCTGAGTAGCTGGGACTACAGGCGCCCGCCACCACGCCCGGCTAATTTTTTTTTTGTATTTTTAGTAGAGACGGGGTTTCACCGTGTTAGCCAGGATGGTCTTGATCTCCTGACCTCGTGATCCGCCCGTCTGGGCCTCCCAAAGTGTTGGGATTACAGGCGTGAGCCACCGCACCCGGCCCTTTTTTCTTTTCTTTAACGTTTGTGCCAATGGGGGTCTCACTGTGTTGCCCAGGCTAGATGGAAATTCTGGGCTCAAGTGATCCTCCCACCTTGGCCTCCCAAAGTGCTGGGATTACAGGAATGAGCCATTGTGCCTGGCCCCTTGCTATAATCGTAGTGGGGGCACCTGGGACCCTGACTAGAACAAAGTAGGGGCTGAGAGTTACATATATTCATTCCCTTATCACTGTACTGTGCTTTAAAACCACATTCACAGCCATTACTTGAGTCTCTGCATTATCTTGAGAAATGTAGAGTAGATCTTAGTGCCTCTACTTTGCGGATAAGCAAACCAAGTCTGAATGGTTAAGGGCCTTGCCAAAAGTCACAATGTGTTAACACGAAGGGTCAGCATGGAGTCCCTATATCCTGACTCTCTGTTGGGGGCAGAAAAAGTCTTCACACCCAGGTAGCTAAGAGTTCTTCTTGGCTTCTTGGACTTGGAGTCAAGGTTCTAAGTGGTCCCATTAAATGCTACAGGGAACAACTGAAATACCTCTTCCTGGCCAGACGCGGTGGCTCACGCCTGTAATCCCAGCACTTTGGGAGGCCGAGGTGGGCGGATTACGAGGTCAGGAGATCGAGACCATCCTGGCTAACACAGTGAAACCCTGTCTCTACTAAAAATACAAAAAAAAAAAAAAAATTAGCTGGGCATGGTGGCGGGAGCCTGCAGTCCTAGCTACTCGTGAGACTGAGGCAGGAGAATGGCGTGAACCCTGGAGGCGGAGCTTGCAGTGAGCCGAGATCGCATCACTGCACTCCAGCCTGGGCGACAGAGCGAGACTCCGTCTCATAAATAAATAAATAAATAAATAAATACCTCTTCCCGATTACCTGTGGTCAGCACCTCTGAGGACAGTTGCATTCTCTGGGATCATTAGCAAAACCTTTACTTTTGCAAAGTGTGATGCTCAGACCAGCTCTGAGTCTCGGTCATTCAGGGAGGCATTTAGTTATAATGCCCAGTGTGTCCAGGAATAGTCAGATGGGCCCAGTAGTGTTGGCCAAATGCTGAGTCACAGGTAGAGGTTGGCCTTTGGCCACTGGCTCAAGATGAAATAGAAAAAAAAGATCTGGAAATTATTTTTTACTAAAGTAAATGTGATTAAAGTCCTGTCTTATTCTGAGATTATGTTCTTTTTACTTTTTTGGTGTTAAAATTACATTTTGGATGGGCGCAGTGAGTGGCTCACTCCTCTAATCTCAGCACTCTGGGAGGCTGAGGTGGGTGGATCACCTGAGGTCAGGAGAGTTCAAAACCAGCCTGGCCAACATGGTGAAACTCTGTCTCTACTAAAAATACAAAAATTACCTGGGCATGGTGGCAGGTGCCTATAATCCCAGTTACTTAGGAGGCTGAGGCAGGAGAATCGCTTGAACCCAGGAGACGGAGGTTACAGTGAGCTGAGATGGTGCCACTGCACTCCAGCCTGGGTGAATCCCAAATGGCTGGGATTACAGGTGCGCGCCACTACGCCTAGCTAATTTTTTTTATTTTTAGTAGAGACAGGGTTTCACCATGTTGGCCAGGCTGGTCTCGAACTCCTGACCCCAGGTAATCCACCTGCCTCGGCCTCCCAAAGTGCAGGGATTACAGGCGTGAGCCACCGTGCCCGGCCTTTTTGTGTTTGTTGTTGTTGTTGTTGTTGTTTGAGATGGAGTCCCACTCTGTCACCCACGCTGGAGTGCAGTGGCCCAACTCAGCTCACTGCAGCCTCTCGCCTCTTGGGTTCGATCCTCTTGCCTCAGCCCCCCAAATAGCTGGGATTACAGGCACCTGCCACCACACCTGGCTGATTTTTGTATTTTTAGTAGAGGCGAGACTTCGCCATGTTGGCCAGGCTAGTCTCGAACCTCTGACCTCAAGTGATCCGCCCTCCTCGGCCTGCCAAAGTGCTGGGATTACATGTGTGAGCCATAGCACCCAGACATAACTGGTTTTATTTAACAAACATTATTATCTTCACTTCCATTTTAAAGATGAGGAAACTAAGACATGAGGGTGTTAAGAAACTTGCCCAAGGTCACAGCTAGTTAGCAGCAGAGCCAAGAGTTGAAGCCAGGGAGTTTGGCTGTGGAATCCATGCTCTTAATCCCTTCACTACAGTGCCTGGTTAGAAGCAATTTAAGACTTTTGTGGCATGTAATGGTCTATTTTCAGCCTGTGATTCCACAGCAAGTGCCTGTGGACTAAGCCGCCTGATCTGTGTTGAGCTACTGTCAGTGATCCCTTTTTGAGCCCCCTCCACACCACCACTTGGAAAATCAGAACAGGTGGACAGCCCTTTGACAGTCTGGAAAGACATCAGCAGCAAAAGCAATGAACTTTGGGTAAGGTTAGCAAGCCCTTGTAGCTTGGAACCTGAGAGGTCCTCTAGAGCCTAGGCTGGTAGCTTTCAAAAACAGTTTTAAAAGCAACCAAACCCTTTTTTCCAATATAGACCTATTTTCAGCTAATAGTATACATAGAAAATAGGTAGTACATGTAAAATGTATGTATATGTACATATATACATACACATACATCCTTAGGTGGAACCCCTTCATAAAACAGATTAAAGTGGAGGTGTTGTGTAGAAGAAGAACTAGGGATCCAGTTGACCTTATTTTCATCCCTCATGTAACACTGAGCCACTGTCTGGGACCCTAGAGCTTTGAGGAACAGTTTGAAGACCATTGCTCCAGGCCAGCTTTTCCTAGGGAAAATATTAGTCTCATAGGATGTGTTATAGAAAAAAACAATTTCATGTTCAAATACATCTGGGAACCCCTGGATGTGCTAACTTTGTTTTGAGGTTTGCAATTACAGGTATACCTCAGAGATATCATGGATTCCATTCCAGACAATCATAATAAAGCAATAAAGTGAATCACATGATTTTTGTTTCTCAGTCTATGTAAAAGCTATGTTACTATAGTCTATTCAGTGTGCAATAGTTTGATTGTGTAATAGCATTATGTCTTTTAAAACTATACCTTAATTTAGAAATACTTTGTTGCCAAAGAGTGCTAACAAATATCTGAGCCTTTAATGTTTTTGCTGGTGGAGAGTCTTGCTCCATCTTGATAGCTGCTGACTTACCAGACTGGTGGTTTCACTCTTGTTGCCCAGGCTGGAATGCAATAGCTCTGTCTTGGCTTATTGCAACCTCTGCCTCCCGGGTTCAAGAAATTTTCCTGCCTCAGCCTCATGAGTAGCTAGGATTACAGGCGCCCACCACCATGCCCGGCTAATTTTTGTATATTTAATAGAGACAGGTTTCACCATGTTGACCAGGCTGGTCTTGAATTTCTGACCTCAGGTTATCCACCCGCCTCAGCCTCCCAAAGTGCTGGGATTATAGGCGTGAGTCACTGTGCCCGGCCCAAGCTTCTTTCAAAATTGGAGTCAATCCTCTTAAACCCTGCTGCTTTGCCAGCTAAGTTTATGTAATAAACTTTTTTTTTTTTTTTTGAGATGGAGTCTCACTCTGTCACCCATACTGGAGTACTGTGGCACGATCTTGGCTCACTGTAACTTCTGCATTCCAGGTTCAAGCAATTTTCCTGCCTCAGCCTCCCGGGTAGCTGGGATTATAAGTATGTGCCACCATGCCAGCTAAATTTTATATTTTTAGTAGAGACAGGGTTTCATCATGTTGGCCAGGCTGGTCTTGAACTCCTGACCTCAAGTGATCTGCCTGCCTCGGCCCCCCAAAGTGCTGGGATTACAGGCATGAGCCAAAGCCACCGTGCCCAGCATAATAAACTTTTTAATTTTATATTCTCTTTTTTTTGAGACAGAGCCCCACTCTTTCACCTAGGTTGGAGTGCAGTGGCAGCATCTCAGCTGACTGCAAGTTCCACATTCTGGGCTCAAACAATCCTCCCACTTCAGCCTCTTGAGTAGCTTGGAAGACAGGCATGCACCAACACACCTGGCTAATTTTGATATATTTTGTAGAGATGGGGTTTTGCTGTGTTGCCTAGGCTGGACTTGAACTCCTGGGCTCAAGCCCAGAATTTGCCTGCTTCGGCCTCCCAAAGTGCTGGGATTACAGGTGTAAGCCACCACGCCCTGGCTAGTTTATGTAATACTCTAAATGCTTTGTTAACATCTCCGCAATGTTCACAGCATCTTCACCAGGAATAGATTCTATTTCAAGTAATCACTTTATTTGCTTGTCCATATGAAGCAACTCCTCATCTATTCAAGTTTTAGTATGGGATTACAGCAATTCAGTCACATCTGAATTGCTCCGCTTCTAATTCTAGTTCTCTTTCTATTTCCTCACATCTGTGGTAACTTCCTTCACTGAAGTCTTGAATCCCTCACAGTGATCCTTGAGGGTTGGGATCAACTTCTTTGCAGCTTCTGTTAATGTTGATATTTTGACCTCCTCCCATGGATAACGAATATTCTTTTTTTTTTTTTTTTTTGTGACAGCATCTTGTCCTGTCACACAGGCTGGAGTATAGTGGTGTGATCTTGGCTCCCTGCAACCTCTGTCTCTGCCTTCTGGGCTTTAGCACTTCTCTTACTTCAGCCTCCTGAGTAGCTGAGACTACTGGCATGTGCCACCACCCCCAGCTAATTTTTGTATTTTTTGTAGAGACAGGGTTTCCCTGTGTTGCCCAGGTTGGTCTTGAACTCCTGGGCTCAAGTGATCCGCCTGCCTTGGCGTCCCAAAGTGCTGGGCTTACAGGAATGATATTGTTTGGATCTGTGTCCCTGCCCGAATGTCATGTTGAATTGTAATCTCCAATATGGGAGGTGGGGATTGATGGAAAATAATTGGGCCATAGGGTCGGATGTCCCCCTTTGGTGCTATACTCATGATAGAGTTCTCACAAGATCTGGTTTTTAAAAAGTGTGTGCCACTTCCAGCTGGGTGCGGTGACTCACACCTCTAATCCCAGCACTTTGGGAGGCCAAGATGGGTGGATCACGAGGTCAGGAGATCAAGACCATCCTGGCTAACATGGTGAAACCCTATCTCTACTAAAAATACAAAAAAATTAGCCGGGCATAGTGGCAGATGCCTGTAGTCCCAGCTACTTGGGAGGCTGAGGCAGGAGAATGGTGTGAACCCTGGAGGCGGAGCTTGTAGTGAGCCAAGATGGCTCCACTGCACTCCAACCTGGGTGACAGAGCGGGACTCTGTCTCAAAAAAAAAAAAGTGTGTACCACTTCCAGCTGGGTGTAGTGGCTCACGCCTGTAATCCCAGCACTTTGGGAGGCTGAAGCAGGTGGATCACAAGGACAGCAGTTCAAGACCAGCCTGGCCAAGATGGTGAAACCTCATCTTACTAAAAATACAAAAATTAGCCAGGCATGGTGATAGGCACCTGTATTCGCAGCTACTCAGGAGAGTGAGGCAGGAGAATCGCTTGAACCCAGGCAGCAGAGGTTGCGGTGAGCCAAGATTGTGCCATTGCACTCCTGCCCGAGTGACAGGGTAAGACTCCATCTCAAAAAAGAAAAAAAAAAAAACTGTGTAAACTGTGTACCACTTCCCCCGATCTCTTCCTCTTGCTCCAGCCACATAAGACATGCCTGCTTCCCCTTTGCCTTCCACCATGATTTAAAGTTTCCTGAGACCTCCCAGAAGGCTTCATGCTTCCAGTACAACCTGCAGAACTGTGAGCGAATTAAACTTCTTTTCTTTACAAATTACCCAATCTCATGTATTTCTTTATAGCATGGTAAGAACAGACTAATACAGAAAATTGGTACTGCGAGTGTGGCATTGCTATAAAGATACCTGAAAATGTGGGAGTGGCTTGAGAACTGGATAAGGGGCAGAAGTTGAAACAGCTTGGAAGGCTCAGATGAAGACAGGAAGATGAGAAAAAGGTTGGAACTCCCTAGAAACTGGTTAAATGGTTTGACCAAAATGCTGATAGTGACCTGGACAATGAAATCCAGACTGAGGAGGTCTCAGATGGAAATGAGGAACTTATTGGAAACTGGAGCAAAGGTCACTTTAGTTGTGTGTTAGCAAAGAAGTTGCAGGCATTGTGCCCCTGTGCTAGGAGTCTGTGGCACTTTGAACTTGAGAATGATCATTTAGGGTATCTGGTGGGGAAATTTCTTATCAGCGAAGCATTCAAGATGTGGCCTGGCTTGACTGCTTCTGACCACCTATGTTCATATGCATGAGCAAAGAAATGACATAAAACTGGAACTTGTATTTAAAAGGGAAGCAGATTGTAAAAGTTTGGGAAATTTGCAGCCAGGCCCATGTAGAAAAGAAAAACCCATTTTCGGAGGGAGGAATTCAAGCTTGCTACATAAATTAGCTTAAGTAAAGAGGAGCCAAATGCTGATAGCCAAGACAATGGGAAAAAGGCCTCAAAGACATTTCAGAAACCTTTGTGGCAGCCCCACTCACCACAGGCCCTGAGACCTAGGAGGGAAGAAAGGCTTTGTGGGCCAGGCCCAGGGCCCTGTGACCCTGTACGGCCTCAGGACACTGCTCCCTGTATCCCAGCCACTCCAGCTCCAGGTGCGGCTAAAAGGGCATCAGATACAGCTCCAGCCACTGCTCCAGAAGGTGCAAGCCATAAGCCTTGGCAGCTTCCATGTGATGCTAAGCCTGCTGGTGCACAGAGTACAAGAGTTGAGGTTTGGGAGCCTCTGCCTAGTTTCAGGGGATTCATGGAAAAGCCTTGATGTCCAGGCAGAAGCCTGCTGTAGAGGCAGAGCCTTATGGAAAACCTCTACTAGGGCAGTGGAGCCCCTACACAGAATCCCCACTGGGGTACTGCTTAATGGAACTGTGAGAAGAGGACCACTATCCTTCAGACCCCAGAATGGTAGATCCACTGGCAGCTTGCACCTTTTACCTGGAAGAGCTGTAGGCACTCAATTCCAGCCTGTGAAAGCCACCATGGGGGCTGTACCCTGAAAAGCCTCAGGGGTGGAGTTGCCCAAGGCCTTGGGAGCCCACTCATTGCACCAAAGTGCACTGGATGTGAGACATGGAGTCAAAGGAAATTATTTTGGAGCTTTAAGATTCAGCTGGGCATGGTGGCTCATTCCTGTAATCCCAGCACTTTGGGAGACCGAGGTGGGTGGATCATGAGGTCAGGAGTTTGAGACCAGCCTGGCCAATATGGTGAAACCCCATCTCTACTAAAAATACAAAAATTAGCTAGGCATGGTGGTGCTTGACTGTAGTCCCAGCTACTTGGGAGGCTGAGACAGAAGAATCACTTGAATCCAGGAGGCAAAGGTTGCAGTGAGCTGAGATCGTGCCACTGCACTCCAGCCTGGGTGACAGAGTGAGACTCCGTCTTAACAACAACAACAACAACAACAAAACATTTAATGACTACCTTGCTGGGTTTCAAAAGTGCATGGGGCCTGTAGCCTCTTTCTTTTGGCCAATTTCTCCCGTTTGGAATGGGAATATTTACCCAATGCCTGTACCCTCATTGTATCTCGGGAGTAACTAATCTGTTTTTTATTTTACAGAGGGAGAAGGGACTTGCCTTGTATCAGATGAGATTTGGGACTGTGGACTTTTGAGTTAATGCTGGAATGACTTAAGACTTTGGGGGCCTATTGAGAATGCATGGTTGTATTTTGAAATGTGAGGACATGAGATTTCGGTGGGGCCAAGAACAGAATGATATAGTTTGGATCTGTGTCCCCAACCAAATCTCATGTCAAATTATAATCCGCAGTGCTGGAGGTAGGGCTTGGTGGGAGGTGATTGGATTAGGCGAATGGATTTTCCCCTTTGGTGCTATTCTCATGAGATCTGGTTGTTTAAAAGTGTGTAGCATGGCTGGGCACAGTGGCTCACGCCTGTAATCCCAACACTTTGGGAGGCCAAGGCGGGCAGATCACAAGGTCAAGAGATCGAGACCATCCTGGCTAACACAGTGAAACCCTGTCTCTACTAAAAATACAAAAAAGTTAGCCGGGCATGGTGGCCTGCACCTGTATTCCCAGCTACTCAGGAGGCTGAGTCAGGAGAATGGCATGAACCTGCGAGGCAGAGCTTGCAGTGAGCCAAGATCACACCACTGCACTCCAGCCTGGGTGACAGAGTGAGACTCCATCTCAAAAAACAAAACAAGGCCAGGCGCGGTGGCTCAAGCCTGTAATCCCAGCACTTTGGGAGGCCGAGACGGGCGGATCACGAGGTCAGGAGATGGAGACCATCCTGGCTAACACGGTGAAACCCGTCTCTACTAAAAAAATACAAAAAAACTAGCCGGGCGAGGTGGCGGGCACCTGTAGTCCCAGCTACTCCGGAGGCTGAGGCAGGAGAATGGCGTAAACCCGGGAGGCGGAGCTTGCAGTGAGCTGAGATCCGGCCACTGCACTCCAGCCCGGGCGACAGAGCAAGACTCCGTCTCAAAAAAAAAACACACACAAAAACAAAAACAAAAAACAAACAAAAAAGTGTGTAGTTGTATTAGACCTCTCTCACATTGCTATAAAGAACTATCTGAGACTGGGTAATTTCTGAAGAAAAGAGGTTTAGTTGACTCACAGTTCTACAGGCTGTACAAGAAGCATGGCTGAGGAGGCCTTAGGAAACTTGCAATCATAGCAGAAGGGGAAGGGGAAGCAGGCACATCTTCACGTGGTAGAGTAGGAGAGAGAAAGTGAAGGGGAAAGTGCTACACATCTTTAAACAACCAGATCTCATGAGAACTATCATGAGAACAGCAAGGGGGATGTCTTCCTCCATAATCCAAGTAGCTGGGATTACAGGTGTGCGCCACCATGCCTGGCTAATTATTATTATTTTTTGAGATGGAGTTTTGCTCTCGTTGCCCAGCCTGGAGTGCAGTGGTGCAGTCTCAGCTCACTGCAACCTCTACCTCCTGGGTTCAAATGATTCTCCTGCCTCAGCGTCCTGAATAGCTGGGATTACAGGCACCCACCACCACATCCGGCTAATTTTTTTTTTTTTTTTTATATTGAGTCTTGCTCTGTCGCCAGGGTGGAGTGCATGCAGTGGCGTGATCTCGGCTCACTGTAACCTCCACCTCCTGGGTTCAAGCAATTCTCCTGCTTCAGCCTCCCAAGTGGCTGGGATTACAAGTGTACACCACCATGCCCAGCTAATTTTTGTATTTTTAGTACAGACCAAGTTTCACCATGTTGGCCAGGATGGTCTCGATCTCCTGACATCGTGATCCACCCATCTTGGCCTCCCAAAATGCTGGGATTACAGCCATGATCCACCACGCCTGGCCCGTCCGGCTAATTTTTTGTATTTTTAGTAGAGATGGGGTTTTTCCATGTTGGCCAGGCTGATCTTGAACTCCTGGCCCCAGGTGATCCACCCACCTCAGCTTCCCAAAGTGCTGGGATTACAGGCATGAGCCACCATGCCCAGCCATAGTTTTTTAAAAAATTAATGAATTATATTATATTCATACAATGGAATGCTACAGAGCAATGAAAATATACGATTGCTGTGTATCTTACAAATATGATGTTAAGTGAAAGAAGCCACACAGACCCTGGGAGGCAGAGGTTACAGTGAGCTGAGATTCTGCCATTGCACTCCAGCCTGCGCAACAAGAGTGAAACTCCTTAAAAAGAAAGAAAGAGAGAAAGAAAGAGAAAGAAGGAAGGAAGGAAGGAAGGAAGGAAGGAAGGAAGGAAGGAAGGAAGGAAGGAAGGAAGG
>NC_045442.1:30432078-30518565 GCF_002776525.5 Piliocolobus tephrosceles
AGGAAGGAAGGAAGGAAGGAAGGAAGGAAGGAAGGAAGGAAGGAAGGCAGGCCAGACAAAGACAAGCATACTCTATGAGTCTATTTATATATAATTCAAAACAGGCAAAAACCCCACATCTTTGGAACTGGAAATCAGACTGGAAATTATTCATTACTAGTCTGAATGGAGGTGAATTATTCATTACTAGTCTGAATGGAGGTGAAACATTGTCTGGGAAGGGTCATGTGGTGAGTTCTGAAGCTTCTGATTGTATTTTATTTTGTTTTGTTTATTTATTTTTTGAGACAGGGTCTTGCTTTGTAGTCCAGGCTGGAGAACAGTGGCCAAATATTGGCTCACTGCAGCCTTGACCTCCCAGGTGCAAGCCATCCTCCCACTTTAGCCTCTGGAGCAGCTGGGACTATAGGCATGAGGCACTGTGTAACTGGCTAATTTTTAAAAATTTTATTTTTTAGGCCGGGCGCGGTGGCTCAAGCCTGTAATCCCAGCACTTTGGGAGGCCGAGACGGGCGGATCACGAGGTCAGGAGATCGAAACCATCCTGGCTAACACAGTGAAACCCCGTCTCTACTAAAAAATCCAAAAAACTAGCCGGGCGAGGTGGCGGGCGCCTGTAGTCCCAGCTACTCGGGAGGCTGAGGCAGGAGAATGGCGTGAACCCGGGAGGCGGAGTTTGCAGTGAGCCAAGATCCGGCCACTGCACTCCAGCCTGGGCGACAGAGCAAGACTCTGCATCAAAAAAAAAACAAAAAAATTATTTTTAGTAGAGACAAGGTCTCACTATGTGGCCCAGGCTGGTCTAGCACTCCTGAGCTCAAATAACCCTGCCCACTTAGCCTCCCAAAGTACTGATATTATGGGAATAAGCCATGGCATCCAGCCAGGTTTTATTTTATATCTTGATTTGGGTGGTGGTTACATAGATGTGTTTATTTTGTGAAAATAATGTATACATTTTTCTTCTTTCTTTCTTTCTCTCTTTCTTTCCTCTCTTTTTCTTCCTTTATTTTTTTCCTTCAGAGTCTTGCTCTGTTGCCCAGGTTAGAAATACAGTGGTGTGATGATGGCTCACTGCAGTCTTGACCTCCCAGGCCTCAAGGGATCCTCCCATCACAGTTTCCCAAGTAGTTGAGACTACAGGCCTGTGCCACCAAACCAGGCTAATTTTTTGTAACTTTATATATATATATATATATATATATATATGTTCTAAACCAAAAATAAAATTCTAAGCCTCTCATCTATCTGACTGAGTGGGCCCCTCCTCTTGGCCATGGTGATTCCAAAGTAAACCTGAAAAACTAGTTCAGGCCTTGATGGGAAGGGGAGGATCCAACATGCCTCGTTATACTCTCCTTTCTCTGGAATTCAGGCATAACTAACCAACATTAACATTAAAATAGAGATCTTAAGAGTGACAAAACACTGTTTGTAGCAATAAGATACCATATTCTATCCAGACTCAAGTATAGCATCACATGTCAGATAGCAGGCCCTGAAATAAATTTAAGTATTTTACCCCAAAATATATTTATTTGACATATTTTGAAATGGCATTCTCCAGTGGAGAAAATCTATATTCTGTACAGAATCTCCTTTCCTTTCCAGTTTTTTTGCCTCTAAGGGCAGCCACCTATAAGACTTCATCTACATAATGAGAACCTTGGTCTGCACAACCCCAATTTTTTTTTTTTTTTTTGAGATGGAGTCTTGCTCTGTCACCCAGTCTGGAGTGCAGTGGCGCTATCTTGGCTCACTACAAGCTCTGCCTCCTGGGTTCACGCCATTCTCCTGCCTCAGCCTCTCGAGTAGCTGGGATTACAGGCACCCACCACCATGCCCAGCTAATTTTTTGTGTTTTTAGTAGAGATGGGGTTTCACAGTGTTAGCCAGGATGGTCTCAATCTCCTGACCTCGTGATCCGCCTACCTCAGCCTCCCAAAGTGCTGGGATTACAGGCATGAGTGACCGCGCCTGGCCACAACCCCGTATTTTAACTCAGATACTCCTTTCTATTGATTCCAGGTCTTTAGATAATAACTTTTTTTTTTGAGACGGAGTCTTTCTCTGTTGCCCAGGCTGGAGTGCAATGGCATGTTCTTGGCTTACTGCAACCTCTGCCTTCTGGGTTCAAGCAATTATCTTGCTTCAGCCTCCCAAGTAGCTGGGATTACAGGCCTGTGCCACCATACCCAGCTAATTTTTTTTTTTATTTGAGATGGAGTCTCGCTCTGTAGCACAGGCTGGAGTGCAGTGGTGCAATCTTGGCTCACTGCAAGCTCCGCCTCCTGGGTTCATGCTATTCTCCCGCCTCAGCCTCCTGAGTAGCTGGGACTACAGGCACCTGCCCCCACGCCTGGCTAATTTCTTGTATTTTTAGTAGAGATGGGGTTTCACCATTCACAGGATGGTCTCGATCTCCTGACCTTGTGATCCGCCCTCCTCAGCCTCCCAAAGTGCTGGCATTACAGTTGTGAGCCACAGCACCCGGCCATGCCTGGCTAATTTTTGTATTTTTAGTAGAGACAGGATTTCATCATGTTGGCCAGGCTGGTCTTGAACTCCTGACCTCAAGTGATCTGCCTGCCCAGCCAAGGTGCTGGGATTACAAGTGTGAGCCACCATGCCTGGCCATTAACTTTTAATTCTTTCAACCAGTTGCCAATTAGGAAATCTTTGGATCTGCCTATGACCTGGAAGTCTTTGATTCAAGTTGTCCTGCCTTTCCAGACCAAGCCACTGTAATCTCGAATAGCTGGGATTACAGGTGTGTACCACCATACCTGGCTAATTTTTGTATTTTTAGTAGAGACAGGGTTTCACCATATTGGCCAGGATGGTCTTGAACTCCTGACTTCATGTGATCCACCCACCTCAGCCTCCCAAAATGCTGGGATTATAGGCATGAGCCACCATGCCCGGCCTGAATTTGGCTTTTTTCATCAACAATATTGTTCTTCATTTTAAGAGAAAGAGAAAATAGCAACATTGAAGAACCCAAAAATAGTAACTGAATTTGGCTTATCAAGATATAATTTTTTTTTTAAATGCTGCAGATTTCCTCAATCAGGTTATATGGTTCAAAGGCAAGTCTCCTGGAAAACTAATAGAATGAAACAAAGGACTTTTTCTGGCCCACCACTAAGGAAAGGGTAGTATGGCACTGAACAGGAAGGCCTACTTTTGTTTGACTCTCTAGTCTGTATCTCTTTCTAGCCTTTTGTCCTGATCCCCTGTGTATTAGTTTCCTACTGCTGCTGTAACAAATTATTGTAGATTTAAGGGCTTAAAACAACACAAATTTATTATCTTACAGTTCTGGAAGTCAGAAGTCTGAAGTGGGCTACAATGAGCTGAAATCAGGGTGTCAGCAGGGCTGTGGAGACTCTGGAGAGCAATCAGTTTTCTTGTGTCTTCCAGCCTCTAGAGGTCTCCTGCATTCCTTGGCTTGCGGTCTTCTCTCATCTTCCTAGCTTGCAATGGCAGGTCAGATCTTTCTCACATGCATCACTTGGACCCTGACTCTCCCCTTTCCACTTTCCCATTTTAGGATCCTTGGATCCCCCTGGAAAATTCAGGCTCCTCTTCCTATTTAATACCATCTAGTTAGCATAGTTAATTTCACCTGCAAACTTAATTCTCTTTTGCCACATAATTGTAACATAATCATAGGTTCTGGGGATTAGGCCATTATTCTGCTTACCATGCTGCTAAGGTTAGATGCAGATCCTAGTACTTTACCCATCCTTTTTCTTATAAGCATGGATGGCTAGTATCTGACCAAAGAATTAGTTGAAATGAACTCTTTTGGGTTTGGTGAAAGTAAAAGTTATAAACTCAACTACTTGCCACTCAAATGAGAGATTTATTTACACTGAACCCAAGATGATGCTTGTTACAACAGGAGTGCTGTAGGTGTCAGGTAAGGGAGGACCCTAGTATCATGCACTTCCGTGTGAAGGGACCATCAAACAGGCTTTTTGTGAGCAATAAAGCTGTTTATTTTACCTGGGTGTAGGCAGGCTGAGTCCGAAAAAGGAATCGGCAAGGAAGATAGGGGTGGGCAGTTTTATAGGATTTGGGTGGGTAGTGGAAAATTATAGTCAAAGGGGGTTTTTCTCTTGTGGGCAGGGGCGGTGGTCACAAGGTGCTCAATGGGGGAGCTTCTGAGCCAGGAGAAGGAATTTCACAAGGTTTTTTTGTTTTGTTTTGTTTTGTTTTTGAGACAGAGTCTCGCTCTGTCACCCAGGCTGGAGTGCAGTGGCGTGATCTCGGCTCACTGCCAGTTCCGCCTCCTGGGTTCACACCATCCTCCTGCCTTAGCCTCCTGAGTAGCTGGGACTACAGGCACATGCTGCCACGCCCAGCTAATCTTTTGTATTTTTAGTAGAGATGGGGTTTCACCATGTTAGCCAGGATGGTCTCCATCTCCTGACCTTGTGATCTGCCCGCCTTGGCCTCCCAAAGTGCTGGGATTACAGGTGTGAGCCACCGTGCCCGGCCAGGATTTCACAAGGTTAATCTCTCGGTTAAGATGAGGCAGGAACAAATCACAATGGTGGAATGTCTTCAGTTAAGGCAGGAACCAGCCATTTTCACTTGTTTTGTGATTCTTCACTTGCTTCAGGCCATCTGGATGTATACATGCAGGTCAGAGGGGATATGACGGCTTCGCTTGAGCTCAGAGGCCTGACATTCCTGTCTTCTTATATTAATAAGAAAAATGCCATAAAATAGTGTTGAAGTTTAGGGGCAGAGAAAATTTTGGAGAGGTGGTATGGAGAGATAATTGGCGATGTTTCTCAGGACTGCTTTGAGTGGGGTTAGGGGTGGCGTGGGAACCTAGAGTGGGAGAGATTAAGCTGAAGGAAGATTTTGTGGTAAGAGGTGATATTGTGGGGTTGTTTGAAGGAGCATTTGTCATATAGAATGATTGATGATGGCCTAGATAAGGTTTTGGATGAATTCGGAAACTAAACAGAAGACACAAGGTCTGAATAAGAGAAGGAGAAAAACAGGTATTAAAGGACTAAGAATTGGGAGGACCACTTAGAGAGTGCCCAAGGGGCACATCCACTTAGAGAGTGCCCAAGGGGATTCAGCATAATTACTTGCTTGGTTGCTGAGTTTTTGGGCTCTATCTTTGAGTTTTTTTTTGTTGTTGTTGTTGTTGAGACGGAGTCTTGCTCTGTCGCCCAGGCTGGAGTGCAGTGGCCGGATCTCAGCTCACTGCAAGCTCCGCCTCCCGGGTTCACGCCATTCTCCTGCCTCAGCCTCCCGGGTAGCTGGGACTACAGGCGCCGCCACCTCGCCCGGCTAGTTTTTTGTATTTTTAGTAGAGACGGGGTTTCACCGTGATAGCCAGGATGGTCTTGATCTCCTGACCTCGTGATCCGCCCGTCTCGGCCTCCCTAAGTGCTGGGATTACAGGCTTGAGCCACCGCGCCCGGCCTATCTTTGAGTTTTTTTATGTTGTCATACACCAGGACAGATTGATTTATGTAAAAACAACATTCTTCATTGAAAAATATGCAGTCCCCTTTTTTTTTAGCAGTGAGTAAGTTGAGGTCTCAGCGATTTCGGAGGAAAGAGAAATGCAAAGCCAGCAATTGTTTGTTAAAGAAGGATTAGAAACGGCTAGCAGAGAGTGAGTGAGATTAATAGTTTGGTGGAGATAGCTGGGGAGAGGTAGAGGGTGGCATAAGAACAAGAATGAGAAAAAGAGTGAGTATAAAAGTAAAGAACAGGACTTCATCAGGGTGAAAGTATTGGAGGGTGCCCTGTCAGCAAAGATCATCCATCCACTCCAAGAGGGAGTCAAAAATGGTGGACTGGGGATAGTACCAGCAGATATCCAGTACGATGGTTTGGAGGAAAAGTGTAAACCGGCAGTGTTAACAAGGGCAGGGCATTTATGAGTAGCTGAGAATGGTGAATAGGAGTATGACTAGACAGAAGATAGTAGGGATGACAAGTTTTTGGGGTGCAGTCCAAGTAGTGGAGGTGACTGCATAAAGCCCTGTTGTAAAGAGTAGGGTAAGGAAGACGAGACCTAATAAAAAGGAAAGGATGTATTAGACTTATAAGGGTTACTATTATCCTTTAGGAATGTGGGTGAGTTTAAGGGAAGTAGGAGAGAGTACATGCGACTCCCAGGGGGAAGAGGAGAAATCAGACTGGCTATCCGACAGACACAGCTTTATTGTGGAACAGTGAACCCAATGGAGAGGGTCTTGTAGGCAGATGGCAGTTAGGGTACTATAGATGACTAAGTAGGGTCCGGTCCATTAAGATTATAGAGTTTGAGGGGTCAGATTCTTAACAAGAGCTGATCATCCAGCTAGGGTGTCTTCATATGGCTGGGAATCTGGAGTAGGCAAGAGAAGATTAGCAGCCTGGTGAATTTCCTCTCTAGCCTGCTGGAGAACTGGAAGATAATCACCTAGAGGGCTGGTGTCTGAAATGAGACTGGGGCCTAATACAGGAGCTCAAATGGGCTGTACCCTGTAGCATCCTGAGGACAGGCCCAAATTCTGAGAAGGGCAAGTGGTAAAAGTACTGTTCAGTCCTTTTTAAGTTGGAGGCTGAGCTTGGTGAGGTGTGTCTTTAAAAGACCATTAGTTCTTTCTGCCTTTCCTGAGGATTGAGGGCAATAAGGAGCATGAAGATTCCATTGAATGCCCAAGGCCTGGGAGACTGCCTGAGTGACTTGACTAATAAAGGCTGGTCCATTATAGAACTGTACAGAGGTGGGAAGGCCAACTTGAGGAATTATGTCTGACAGAAGGGAAGAAATGACCGTGGTGGCCTTCTTGGACCCTGTGGGAAAGGCCTCTACCCATCGGTACAAGTGTCTACCCAGACCAAGAGGTATTTTAGTTTCCTGACTCAGGGCATGTGAATAAAGTCAATTTGTCAGTCCTGGGTAGGGGCAAATCCCCGAGTTTGATGTGTAGGGAAGGGAGGGGGCCTGAACAATCCCTGAGGAGTAGCAGAATAGCAGATGGAACACTGAGAAGTGATTTCCTTGAGGATAAATTTCCCTGATGGAAAGGAAATGAGAGGTTCTAAGATATGGGCTAGCGGTTTGTAACCTACATGGAAGAGGTTATGAAATAACAACAGATTAGAATGGGCCTGTGAGACTGGAAGGAGATATTTTCCTTGGTCTAAGAACCATTTGCCTTGTGTGGGAAAAGACTGATGGGTGGAAGTTTCATTGGGAGAGTATGTGGGAGTGATCGATGAGAAGGAGAAAAACTAGCTGTGAGGGACAGAAGTTAGAATGCTAGCTACTTCTTTAGCTACCTTATCAGCATAAGTGTTGCCCTGAGTGAAGGGATCTGATGCCTTTTGATGGCCCTTGCAGTGAATGACTCCAGCTTCCTTTGGAAGTAAAGCGGCCTTGAGAATAGTTTTTATTAAAGAGGCATTAATGATGGAGGACCCTTACGTAGTGAGGAAACCTCTTTCAGCCCATATAACAGCATGGTGGTGCAGGATATGGAAGGCATATTTAGAGTCAGTATAAATATTGACGTGTAGTCCCTTTGCAAGAGTTAGGGCTCAAGTTAAGGCAATGAGTTCGGCTTGCTGAGAGGTATTGGAGGGTGGCAGAGCAGTAGCCACAAGGATAGATGTGGAAGATACTTCTATAGCATAACCTGCCTTTGCTGGTGAGTGGTGATTAGGCCTGGTGGAACTGCCATCAGTAGACCAAGTGTGATCAGGGTGAGGAACAGGAAAGAAGGAAATATGGGGAAATAGAGTGAATGTCAGGTGGATCAGAGAGATACAGTCATGGGGGTCAGGTGTGGTATCCAGAATAATGTGGGAGGCAAGTTTGAAGTCCAGGCCAGGAACAACGGTAATTGTGGGAGACTCAACAAAGAGGGAATATAGCTGAAGGAGCCGGGGGGGCAGAAAGTATATACATCAGATGTGGGGAAGAAAATCGATTTTGGAAGTTATGAGAACTGTAGAATGTGAGTTGAGCATAGTCTGTGATTTTGAGGGCCTCTAAAAGTATTAATGCAGCAGCAGCTGCCTGACGCATATATGAGTGTCAGGCTAAAACAAAACAGTAAGTTTAAGTTGTTTGGACAGAAAGGCTACAGGGTGTGGTCCCAGATCTTATGTAAGAATTCTGACCACACAGCCCTGTACTTCGGCTATGTGTAATGGAAAGTGTTGGGATGAGTTAGGGAGAGCTAGTGTGGGAGCAGCTTTTAGGGCTGTTTTTTAAGGAATGTAAAGAGGAGTGGGGAAATGATTTAGGATTTATGAGGTCAGCTAGGTTTCCTTTTGTGAGTTTATATAAAGGTTTAGTCAGGATGGTAAAACTAGGTATCTAGAGGCGGAAGTACCTAGCCATGCCTAGGAAGGAAGGGTGTTGTTGTTCTGTAGAAGGAATTGGGGTTTTGGAGATTAGCCGGACATGATCAGCAGGGAGAGCACGTGGGGTTTTATGAACAATTATGCCACGATATGTAATGGATGAGGAAGAAATTTGGGCTTTAGAGGGTGATACATGATATCCTTTTGAGAATAGATGTTGGAAGAGCAGGAGGGTGTCCTGTTGGGAAGATTTGTAGGAAGGGCTATAAAGTAGAAGATTGTCAAAATATTTAATAAGGTGAGAAGCAGATGGATGGAAAGAAAGTAAATCATGAGAAAGGGCTTTACTGAAGTAATGGGGGCTGTCCAAGAAGGCTTGCAGCAGGACAGCCCAGGTAAGTTGCTGAGACTGATGGGTGTCAGGGTCAGTCTAAGTGAAAGCGAAGAGAGGCTGAGATGAAGGGTGCAAAGAAATAGTAAAGAAAGCATGTTTGAGATCCAGAACCGAATAATGGATTGTGGAGGGGTTGTGGAGGGAGGTATTGAGGATAAGAGAGTATATGGGTTTGGCACCACTAGGTGGATAGGCAAGACAATTTGGTTGATAAGGTGCAGATCCTGAACTAACTTGCAAGGCTTGTCTGCTTTTTGGACAGGTAAAATGCGGGAATTGTAAGGAGAGTTTATAGGTTTTAGAAGCCCATGCTGTAGCAGGTGAGTGATAACAGGCTTCAATTGTTTAAAGCCTGTCATGGGATGGGATACTGGCGTTGAGCAGGGTAAGGGTGATTAGATTTTAGTGGGATAGTAATGGGCATGTGATTGGTTGCCAGGGAGGGGGTACAGGTGTCCCATACTTGTGGGTTAAGGTGGGGGGATATGAGAGGAAGACATGAAGGAGGCTTTGGGTTGGGAAGACGGGCAGCAATGAGATTTGCCTGTAGTCCAGGAATAGTCAGGGAAGCATATAATTTGATTAAAATGTCTTGGCCTAATAAGGGAACTGGGACTGGGCGCAGTGGCTCACGCCTGTAATCCCAGCACTTTGGGAGGCTGAGGCGGGTGGATCACGAGGTCAGGAGATACAGACCATCCTCACTAACATAGTGAAACCCCGTCTCTACTAAAAATACAAAAAAAAAAATTAGCTGGGCATGGTGGCAGGTGCCTGTATTCCCAGCTACTTGGGAGGCTGAGGCAGGAGAATGGCATGAACCCAGGAGGCGGAGCTTGCAGTGAGTGGAGATCGCGCCACTGCACTCCAGCCTGAGCGACAGAACGAGACTCTATCTCTAAATAAATAAATAAATAAATAAATAAATAAATAAGGGAACTGGGCAGGTGGGGATAACTAAAAAAGAGTGCATAAAATAATGTTGTCCAAGTTGGCACCAGAGTGGGGGAGTTTTAAGGGGTTTTGAAGCTTGGCCATCAATACCCACAACAGTTATGGGGGCAAGGGAAACAGGCCCTTGAAAAGAAGGTAATGTTGAGTGGGTAGCCCCTGTATCAATTAAACAGGGGATGAACTTACCCTCCACTGTGAGAGTTACCCGAAGCTTGGCGTCCGTGATGGTCCAGGGGTCTTCCAAGGCAATTGGGCAGTGTCAGTCTTGTGTCAGTCTTCAGCCACCAAGCTGAGGAGATCTGGGAAGCAGTCAGTCAGAGAGCCTTGGGCCACAGCTTTAGGGTCTCTAGCAGTGGCTGCCGGGCAAGCTGGGCAGTCTGATTTCCTGTGGGTCCCTGTACAGATAGGACACAGCTTGGGAGGAATCCCGGGCTGCAGGCATTCCTTGGCCCAGTGGCCAGATTTCTGGCACTTGAAGCAAGATCCTGATGGAGGAGGTCCTGTAGGACTGCTTGATCACTGCGGCTTAGGCATTTTGAAGTTCTTGTGTGCTGGAGGTGTGGCTGGGTTTTGTCTCACAGCAGAGGCAAGTAATTGTAACTTAGAAATGTGTTGCTGTCTGGCTGCCACCTCTTTTATTATTGTACACCTTGAAGGTGAGGTTGATTAAATCATGTTGTGGGATTTGAGGGCCAGATTCTAATTTTTGAAGCTTTTTTCTAATGTCAGGAACTGAATGGGTGATAAAATGCCTATTTAGAGTGAGACAGCCTTCTGACCATTCAGGGTCTAGGGCTGTAAAGTGTCTCAGGGTTGCTGCCAAACGAGCCATGAACTGGCCTGGGTTTTCATCTTTATCTTGGGTAGTTTACTTAAGCTTGTCATAATTAACAGCTTTGTAAGCTGCCTTTTAAAGTCCTTCAACTAGGCAGGAAATTGTGTAATCTTGCCTAACTATACCTGAGGAATCTGCCTGATAGTTCTGTTGGGGATCCTCTCAGGGAACTGCTCTTATGCCTTCTTGGAGGTCTGGCTCGTGAAGCCGGCAGTTATCAGTGTGAGATTGGGCTAGAGAAAAAACTCTTTCCCGTTCATCTGGGGAGAGGGTAGAAGTTAGGATGACATTTAAGTCACTCCAAGTTAAATTGTAGGACAGAGTTAGATATTGGAACTGCTGTATATATTTAGTGGGGTCTGATGAGAAAGAGCCTAAATGTTGACTGTTGTGAGAGAGGTCTGATAGAGAAAAAGGCACATGTACCCTGACTATGCCTTCAGGTTCAGCCTCCTCTCTAAGAGGAAATTGTTGGGCAGGTGAGTGAGAGCTAGTCATGGAACGAAACTGTAAGCTGGACTGGGTGTGAGGAGGGGAGGTGATAGAAGGATTATAGGGTGGAGGAGTGGAGGCTGAGGAAGAATTGGAGCCTGATTCAGCTGGCAGGAAGCCACCTAATGAGCAGTCTGGGGAGGAGGGGAAAGGTCGGATGGCTTGGTAGAAAAGGAAGATTGGAAAGACTCAGCGACGCTTGGGGTTGGGACTGAGGGGACAGACGGGAGGGAAAGAAGGAGGATTTGGGACGAATCACATTGGGAACAGACTAGGGAGGGAAAAGTGTGAAAAATACCTGGATGTAAGGTACCTCAGACCATTTGCCCATTTTTCGACAAAAATTATCTAGGTCTTGTAGGATGGAGAAATCGAAAGTGCCATTTTCTGGCCATTTAGAGCCATTATCAAGTTTGTATCGGGGCCCAGCGGTGTTGCAGAAGAAAATAAGGTGTTTAGGTTTTAGGTCAGGTGTGAGTTGAAGAGGTTTTAAGTTCTTGAGAACACAGGCTAAGGGAGAAGAGGGAGGAATGGAGGGTGGAAGATTGCCCATAGTGAAGGAGGCAAGCCCAGAGAAAAGAGAGGGTAGACACACGGAGAGAAGGGGTGGGGGGGTATGTGCCCCCCAGGGAGGTGGTGCTTGCCACCCAGGGAAAGTGGTACTTGCCACCAAGGTGAAGGATCAAGGCCAGGCGTCCCCGTGGTAATCAGACACCTCTGAAACATGGGTAAGTGTCCCCGCAGTGATTAAACACCAAGGGAAGACTGTCTTCACAAGTCCATGACCAGCGCCAGAGTTTTGGATTCACAGATAAAACACATCTTCTCTGTCTCTACCGGAAAAGGAAAGGAACTGAAATTAAGAGAAGGGAGAGATTGAAGGGTGGCACCAAAACTGAAAGGAGAAAGAGGTTGAGGGATAGTGAGAGAGGTTGGAGAAGAGAGTAAAAAGAGGCAGCTTACCTGATTTAAAATTGGTGAGATGTTCCTTGGGCTGGTTGGTCTGAGGATCCGAGGTCGTAGATGGATCTTTCTCACAGAGCAAAGAGCAGGACGGGATTTATCTCCCAAGGGAGGTCCCCTGATCCGAATCACAGCACCAAATGTCACGCACATCCATTTGAAGAGACCACCAAACAGGCTTTGTATGAGCAATAAAGCTGTTTATTTCACCTAGGTGCAGGTGGGCTGAGTCTGAAAAAGGAGTCAGCAAGGAAGAGGGGGTGGGGCAGTTTTATAGGATTTAGGTGGGTAGTGGAAAATTACAGTCAAAGGGGGTTTTCTCTTGCAGGCAGGGACAGGGGTCACAAGGTATTCATTGGGGGAGCTTCTGAGCCAGGAGAAGGAAATTCACAAGGTTAATCGCTCAGTTAAGGTGGGGCAGGAACAAATCACAATGGTGGAATGTCATCAATTAAGGCAAGAACTGTCCATTTTCACTTCTTTTGTGATTCTTCACTTCCTTCAGGCCATCTGGATGTATGTGTGCAGGTCACAAGGGATACAATGGCTTAGCTTGGGCCCAGAGGCCTGACACCTAGATCATGGTAGACTTGGAAAACTGTCCAAGTTTCAGGGACTGCACCCTATTCATGCCAATGAAATACAGACATTGACGCCTAGCATCCGACATCTGAATTGGAGCCACAAAAGGTGCTGAAGAGACTAATACTCTGAAAGTGAGGTGACATAGGGATTTATAATCCCTTATCCTGCAACAGTGAGTCAATTTCTTTGGGTCAATTGTATAGTTTTTGTAGTACTCAGAAGATTATTTTTCAAGGTGGCCCTTTCGGCTAGCAAACAAGAAAGAGACCCATGAACTCAACGTTGCCTGGGCAGCAGGCAGCAGGGGGTGTCTCAGATTGGCTGCTACCATGGCAACATTGCTGTCACAAGCAGGGGTGAGGCAGATAGTTAACATTTTCAGAGAACACAGGGACTACTTGCATCAGAATTACTTAGGAATTTGTTTAAGTTTTGAATTCCTAGGACCCAAGGTCAGAGATTCATGATTGGTAAGATTGAGACAGGGTATGGAATCTGCCTTTTAGAAAATTCCCCAGGCAACTATGCCTGATGAAATTTGAGAACCACTGATTTAAAAAATGCAGTGTGTCCCTGTTACAAATCCCTTATAAACCTATCTCACCAGAGCCATTTTCTTGTTTACAAAGGCCTTACAATCTTTAAAAGACACGTGAATGTGCTGAACTGGGAATTTATACTGATAAATGCCCAAGTTTTTTCAGAGCTAAGTGTTTAAATAGGTGTTTCAAGATTTCAACACGCATGGAACTTTTTTCTTTCTTTTTTTCTTTTCTTTTTTCAATTGAGACATGTCTCACTCTGTCACCCAGGCTGGAGTGCAGTAGCTTAATCATGGCAACTGCAGACTTGACCTCCTGGGCTCAAGTGATCCTCCCACTTCAGCCTCCTAAGTAGCTGGGACGACAGCTACAAGCCATCACAGCTGGCTAACTTTTTTTTTTTTTGAGATGGAGTCTTGCTCTGTTGCCAGGCTGGAGTGCAGTGGTGTGATCTTGGCTCACTGCCACCTCTGCCTCCCGGGTTCAAGCAATTCTCCTGCCTCAGCCTCCTGAGTAGCTGGGACTACAGGTGTGTACCACCACACTCAGCTAGTTTTTGTGTGTTTTTTTTTTTTTTTTTGTTTTTTTTTTTTTTTTTTGAGACGGAGTCTGGCTCTGTCTCCCGGGCTGGAGTGCAGTGGCCGGATCTCAGCTCACTGCAAGCTCCGCCTCCCAGGTTTACGCCATTCTCCTGCCTCAGCCTCCGGAGTAGCTGGGACTACAGGCGCCCGCCACCTCGCCCGGCTAGTTTTTTGTATTTTTTAGTAGAGACGGGGTTTCACCGGGTTAGCCAGGATGGTCTCGATCTCCTGACCTCGTGATCCGCCTGTCTCGGCCTCCCAAAGTGCTGGGATTACAGGCTTGAGCCACCGCGCCCGGCCGTTTTTGTGTTTTTAGTAGAGACAGGGTTTCACAATGTTGGCCAGGATGGTTTCAATCTATTGACCTCCTGATCCGCCCTCCTCAGCCTCCCAAAGTGCTGGCATTACAGGCATGAGCCACCATGCCCAGCTGTCAGCTAACTTTAAAAAAATTTTTTTGTGGATATGTGATCTACCTATGTTGCCCAGGCTGATCTTGAACTTCTGGGCTCAAGCAATACTCCTGCCTCAGCCTTCCAGACGGCTGGGTTTACAGGTGAGAGCCATAGTGCCTGGCCTGGAACATTTTTTCTAAGTAACATCTATTAATATCTCATAGAGCTGTCATACCAAAATGTACTCTGAGACTCCCAAGGTAAATTTCCCAAATTGGGAAATTCAGCTCAAGATCACTGTGAAGGACCAGGGTGGGATCCAAGAAGGGGACAGCATGAACCAGGACTAGAGAGGATGGCTAAGGTGCAGGACTAGGTTCTTTACATCACTGAGACATACCATTCTCTCTCTTGCAAGGAGAGACTCAGGACATAAAGAACACCACCAAGAATATAGGCTTCCTGATGTTTCTGAGAATCACTGCTGTCATGAGCCACTTGCTAATGGTGAGTTAACCCTCATGGGGTTAAGAACCAGTAGAGCAGACCTAGTGCGGTGGCTGATGCCTGTAATCCCAGCACTTTGGGAGGCCAAGGCGGGCAGATCACTTGGCTCAGGAGTTAGAGACCATGCCGGCCAACATAGCAAAACCCTATCTCTACAAAAAATACCAAAATTAGCTGGGTGTGGTGGCGTGCACCTGTAGTACCAGTTACTTGGGAGGCTGAGGTGGGAGGATGGCTTGAGCCCAGGAGGCAGAAGTTGCAGTGAGCTGAGATTGTGCCACTGCACTCTAGCCTGGGCAACAGAGCCAGACCCTGTCTCAAAAAAAAAAAAAAAAAAGTTTAAGAACCAGTAGATCAGTGGATGTGTGACATCCAATGTGTGGTTTTTCTATTTCTCTAGTACTACTCTTAACCCAAGGCTTGGGCATATTCAGTTTTGCTAGTTGTAGTGGATACTCTTGGCTGCCTACTTACATCCACTCTCCACCCCTTCTCCCTATGAAAAATTGCAGTTTTGCTTAGGTATCCTCTCCATCTCTAGCCCCAGGGACAATATCTAATTTGTCGGTGTATGATCCTTCCTTGGCAATGACTTTTAGTCTGAGAGGTCTGCATGTTTTCTAATTAATTCCAATTAGGTTGAAAGGAAGGACTGTTGTGGAGGAGAGGTGTCTGTGCTTTGCTGACACGAGGGAGGAAACTTGAAGCCATCCTATACATTGTAAGATGAAGCAAACTTTCAGGGCTACAGGGCACAGAGACAAAGCTTGGTCCTTTTTTTTTTTTTTTTTTTTTGGGATAAGGGTGTCATTCTGCCACCCAGGCTGGAGTATGGTGGGCATATTCTCCTGTCACTGCAGCCTCTACCTCCCAGGCTCAAGTGATCCTTCCATTTTAGCCTCCTGAATAGCTGGGACTACAGGCACACATGACTATGTCCACTTAATTTTAAACATTTTTTGTAGAGACAGAGTTTTGCCATATTGCCCAGGCTGGTCTTGAACTTCTGAGCTCAAGCCATCTGTCCACCTCGGCCTCTCAAAGTGTTCGGATTACAGGCATGAGCCACTGCTCCTGGCTGAAACTTGGTTCTTAGCAGCAATATTGACTACTGAATATTTACCCCAGAGCATACCATACCTCTGAACTTCCTTATTATTTAAGCCATTTTAACTGGATTTCCTGTTACTTGTGATCAAAAGTTTCCCAATGTCTATGGTCGCTGGTTTCCCTTGCACTCTCTGGTTCATGCAATTTTTTTTTTTTTTTTTTTTTTTTTTTTTAAGATAGGGTTTTGTTTTGCTTTTGTTGCCCAGGCTGGAGTGCAATGGCACAATCTTGGCTCACTCCAACCTCCGCCTCCCAGGTTCAAGCGATTCTCCTGCCTCAGCCTCCTGAGTAGCTGAAATTACAGGCACCTGCCACCAAGCCCAGCTAATTCTTGTATTTTTAGTAGGGACAGGGTTTCACCATGTTGGCCAGGCTAGTCTCGAACTCCTGACCTCAGGTGATCCACCCACCTTGGCCTCCCTAAGTGCTGGGATTACAGGCTTGAGCCACTGTGCCCAGCAGTTCATGAAACATATGTAAAATGTAAAAAAGTAAAAGCAGAGAGAAGACAATGGCTTGTGGGCTGAGAGAATCAGTGGTATGTGGGCTAAAATGTGTTCATGTAAAAGCTGTTGTGTGCAAACTGTCTTCTTCCTGAGTCGTCACGTTTTTCAGTTTCCACAAGTGTCCACATCCAGAAAACAAATTCATTAGATCAGCTTTTCTTTGCATTTCTTATCTCAAAAATAATTATATGTTTGTTTAGCTTCTTGTTAGCACAGAAAATTGTTTACTGAGGTAGATGTGGAATGCCAAGATGAGAAAATTAAATCAATTAGGAAATGCTCTCACTGACAAATAGTAGACACTTACTTGTACATACCAGAAGAATTGGCTTTTCGAATAGACAAGTAAATGCACTTTTTCACTCTTGACATGAGTTTACCTGAGGCTTTGGTGTTTTTTTGGTTTTGTTTTATTTTGTTTTGTTTGTTTGAGACAGAGTCTCATTTGCTCTATTGCCCAGGCGAGAGTATAGTGGCACGATCTCATGATCTCAGTTTACTGCAGTGCCCGTCTCCTGGGTTCAAGTGATTCTCCTGCCTCAGCCTCCTGAGTAGCTGGGACTACAGGAGCATTCCACCATGCCCACTTAATTTTTGTATTTTTAGTAGAGATGGGGTTTCACCATGTTAGCCAGGCTGGTCTTGGACTCCTGACCTTAAGTGATCCACCCACCTTGGCCTCCCAAAGTGCTGGGATTACAGGTGTGAGCCACTGCGCCCAGCCTGAGGCTTTAGTTCTAATATAAGTGCTGCTAACCCCAAATATGTGAAATGCTCAGGTGGGCTGAACTGCTCTGGAGGAGGGATATGCGTTCTGGTTGCACAGGGAAGAGGTGTTTCATTTTAAGTGCAGCAACTTATCACTTATTTAGATGGATATTTAGAGGCTAAGGTTGGAATGGTTGTTGATATTTTAGATCTACCTGGAAACAAACTGTACTAGTGATTCACTCAGGTTCCTGCTATAAGAGAGGGCTGCAGCTTCACAGGGTAGAGGCAGGAATTTAAGAATGAGAGCTGGCCGGGCCTGGTAGCTCACACCTGTAATCCCAGTACTTTGGGAGGCTAAGGTGGGTGAATCACTTGATGTCAGGAGTTCGAGACCAGCCTGGTCAACCTAGTGAAACCCTGTCTCTTCTTTTTTTTTTTTTGAGACGGAGTCTCGCTCTGTCGCCCGGGCTGGAGTGCAGTGGCCGGATCTCAGCTCACTGCAAGATCCGCCTCCCGGGTTTACGCCATTCTCCTGCCTCAGCCTCCCGAGTAGCTGGGACTACAGGCGCCCGCCACCTCGCCCGGCTAGATTTTTGTATTTTTTAGTAGAGACGGAGTTTCACCATGTTAGCCAGGATGGTCTCGATCTCCTGACCTCATGATCCGCCCGTCTCGGCCTCCCAAAGTGCTGGGATTACAGGCTTGAGCCACTGCGCCCGGCCGAAACCCTGTCTCTTCTAAAAATACAAAAATTAGCCACACGTGGTAGTGTGTGCCTGTAGTCTCAGCTACTTGGGAGGCTGAGGTAGGAGAACAGCTTGAACCCAGGAGATGGAGGTTGCAGTGAGCCAAGATTGTGCCACTGCACTCCAGCCTGGGTGACAGAGCGAGACTCCATCTCAATCACAACAAAAAAAATGAGTGAAGGGGTGACCTGCCCCTCCACACCTGTGGGCGTTTCTCGTTAGGTGCAACAAGAGACTTGAGAAAAGAAATGAGACACAGAGACAAAGTATAGAGAAAGAAAAAGTGGGCCCAGGGGCCAGCACTCAGCATACAGAGGACCCACGCTGGCACCGGTCTCTGAGTTCCCTCAGTATTTATTGATCATTATCTTTACCATCTTAGAAAAAGGGAAGTGGCAGGATAATAGGATCATCGTAGGGAGAAGGTCAGCAGTAAGACATGTGAATAAAGATCTCTGTGACATAAGTTTAAGGAAAAGTGCTGTGCCTTGATATGCATATGCAAACATCTCCATAAACCATTTTTGTGCATAAGGAGCAGCATTGCTCTAGCAAGTCCCACCTTTCGCCCTAAGGCGGTTTTCTCCTTTCTCAGTAAACAGAACAGACAATCGAGTTTTACACCGAGATGTTCCATTGCCCAAGGACGGGCAGGAAACAGATGCTTTTCTCTATCTCAACTGCCAAAAGGCCTTCTTTCCTCTTATACTAGTCCTCCTCAGCACAGACCCTTCACAGGTGTCAGGCTAGGGGACGATTAGGTCTTTCCCTTCCCATGAGGCCATATTTCAGACTATCACATGGGGAGAAACCTTGGACAATATCTAGCTTTCCTAGGCAGAGGTTCCTGTGACCTTGGCAGTGTACGTGTCCCTGGGTACTTGAGATTAAGAGAATAGTGATGACTTTTCACAAGCATACTGCCTTCCAGCACTTGTTTAACAAAGCACACCCTGCACAGCCCAAAATCCTTTAAACCTTGAGTCACCACAGCACATGTCTCTTTCAAGGACAAGGTTGGGGATAGGGTCACAGATTAACAGCATCTCAAATACAGAACAAAATGGAGTCTCTGATGTCTACTTCTTTCTATATAGACACAGTAGCAGTCTGATCTCTCTCTTTTCCCCACGAATGAGAGCCCTGGTTTGCTTCCTTTTTTTTTTTTTTTTTTTGAGATGGGGTCTCTCACTGTTGCCCGGGCTGGAGTGCAATGTGGCCATCTCCGCCCACTGCAACCTCCGCCTCCCGGGTTCAAACAATTCTCCTGCCTCAGGCTCCTTAGTAGCTGGGATTACAGCACCCGCCACCACACTGGCTAATTTTTTGTATTTTTAGTAGAGATGGGGTTTCACTATGTTGGCCAGGCTGGTCTTGAACTCCTAACCTTGTGATCTGCCCACCTTGGCCTCCCAAAGTGCTGGGATTACAGGTGTAAGCCATTGTGCCTGGCCCCTTCTTTTGTTTAAATACTTTAATCCAATTTACAGCACCATAAAAGGCATTAAAGTAAATTCTACTCACAATCCCATCACGCAGTCATTTAGTTACTAATTAATTTATTAAAAAATATATAGGGAATCCCCAGTGTGTCAGACCCTGGGCTAAGTGCTGTCTCCCTCTCAGTGAACAAGACAGACTGTCCCTGCCCTCTTGGAGCTTACAGGCGATATTGCGAAGGCAGATAACATATCACACAAATATTTCTTTCTTTCTTTCTTTTTTTTTTTTTGAGACGGAGTCTCGCTCTGTCGCCCAGGCTGGAGTGCCGTGGCCGGATCTCAGCTCACTGCAAGCTCCGCCTCCCGGGTTTATGCCATTCTCCTGCCTCAGCCTCCCGAGTAGCTGGGACTACAAGCGCCCGCCACCTCGCCCGGCTAGTTTTTTGTATTTTTTAGTAGAGACGGGGTTTCACCGGGTTAGCCAGGATGGTCTCAATCTCCTGACCTCGTGATCCGCCCGTCTCGGCCTCCCAAAGTGCTGGGATTACAGGCTTGAGCCACCGCGCCCGGCCACAAATATTTCTTTCATTGCAACTGTGGTAAGTTAGAGAAGGGAACGAAGGTACAGGGCAGGACGAAAGAAAATAACAGGAGGGGATTTCAGGTAGATTGGGTTGAGGATTAGGTAATGCCTCTGAGAAACATTTGAGTTAAGGCCTTCAGGATGAATACAAGTTAGAAAGGTGAAAAGAGGCTTTCAGTTAGAGAAACAGTTTAATGTAGGGACAAGGAGACCTGGGGTGTTCTATGAACTGGAAAATGGAAATTTGGAAGAAGTCAGGTGAACATGGAGTAAACAGTGCTATTTATATATTTGATTCCTTTTTGGAAAGTTATAATTTTTTTAATTTTTTAATTTTTTAATTTTTTACTGTGGTAAAATATATATAACATAAAATAGGCCGTTTTAACCATTTTTAAGAATACTATTCAGTGGCGTTACATTCACAATGTGGTGCAACCCTCACCACTGTCTATATCCAAAATGTTTTCATCACCCCAAACAGAAACACTGTCACCGTTAAGCAATAATTCTCCACTCCTTTCTTCCCCCAATCCCTGGTGACTGCTAATCTGCTTTCTGTCTCTGTGAATTTGAGGGATTCTAGCTGTTTCATATAAGTAGAATCATATAATATTTGTCCTTCTGTATCTGGCTTATTTCTCTTGGCATTTTTTTTTTCTTTTTCTTTTTTGAGACAGAGTTTCTCTCTGTCCCCCAGGCTGGAGTGCAGTGGCACAATCTCGGCTCACTGCAACCTCCGTCTCCTGGGTTCAAGTGGTCACCCTGCCTCAGCCTTCCAAGTAGCTGGGATTACAAGCATGCCACTCCAGGTCCAGCTAATTTTTGTATTTTTAGTAGAGATGAGGTTTCGCCATGTTGGTCAGGCTGGTCTCGAACTCCTGACCTCAAGTGATCTGCGTGCCTCAGCCTCCCAAAGTGCTGGGATTACAGGTGTGAGCCATCACACCTGGCTGCATAATGTTTTCAAGGTTCATCCAAGTTGTAGCACATATCAAAACTTCATTCATTCATTTATTTATTTATTTCTGAGACAGAATCTTGCTCTATCACCCAGGCAGGAGTGCAGTGGCATGATCTCAGCTCACTGCCACCTCCACCTCCCGAATTTAAGCCATTCTTGTGCCTCAGCCTCCCTAGTAGCTGGGATTACTGTGTGCACCCAGCTAATTTTTGTATTTTTAGTAGAGATGGGGTTTTGCCATATTGGCCAGGCTTGTCTCAAACTCCTGGCTGCAAGTGATCCACCTGCCTCAGCCTCCCAAAGTGCTGCGATTACAGGCATGAGCCACAGTGCTAAAGGCCAAAACTTCATTCCTCTTTATGGCCGAATAATATTCCATTGTATGTATATACAATGTCTTGTTTATCCATTCATGTGTTGATGGACACTTGGGTTATTTCTATCTTTTGGGTATTGTGAAAATGGTGATACAAATATTTGTGTACAAGTATCTGTTTGAGTCCCTATTTTTAATTATTTTGGGTATCTACCTAGTAGCAGAATTGCTGAGTCATTAGTTTTAATTTTTTCAAGGAATGACCAACAATGCATGAGCGTTCAAATTTCTGCATATCCTTGCCAATGCGTGTTATTTTCCATTAAAAAATTATATCTGTGGGTATGAAGTGTATGTATTTGATTCTGGCTCTCCTATATCCTTGAGAATCCATCTCTCCTGAAACTCTGAAGATCTTTGTGGTCACTAATCTGGCATGAGGCTTACAATGACCTGCCTTCATTTTTTGCCCAAGTGTCCGATTTCCTTAAGAAATGTTCAGTAACTCTGGAACAAGGTGTGGGTGGGGGATCAATTTGAATCTCCGGTGTCTACCATCTGGTAGATATTCAACAAATAAAATAATTGTGATAAAGGTTGCAGATCTTGTCTCTCTCACTTTGTAAACACCCAGTGGAAGTTTCCAACAAGCACCTGAGAGATTTTTGCTGGATTCAAACAAATTAATTTTCATGACTATGTGAGGCAGTTAGTTGTTGATTACATTTAAACTGCGAATCTGATCCCTGCCACTCTGCTTGATGCCCTTCAGTTACTCTTCATTGCACTTAAGGTTGGGGCTCCTGTTCATTAACATGGTCTGTAGTGCCCTGCCAGGTCTGACCTTGCCTTCCTCCAGGGCTATTTTTTGCCACTTTCTCCCTTTCTCTTTAGGCTTGGGTTATTCCTCAGATGCACAAGACTCATCTCTGTCACCGGCTGTTTTCTCTTTCACTCTTGCAAACAAGTTTGCCCTCATTTTTGCCTGCCTTCCTTCCTTCCTTCCTTCCTTCCTTCCTTCCTTCCTTCCTTCCTTCCTTCCTTCCTTCCCTCCCTCCCTTCTCTCCTTCTCTTTATCCCTCTCTCTCTCTCTCTCTTTCTTTTTTTGAAAAAGGGTGTTGTTCTGTCACTCAGGCAGGAGTGCAGTGGTCCAATCATAGCTCACTGAAACCTCAAACTCCTGGGCTCAAGTGATCCTCCTGCCTCAGCCTCCCAAGTAGCTAGGATTATAGGTGTGTGCCACCATGCCAGGTTAATTTAAAAAAAATTTTTTTTAAGATGGGGTCTTGCTATGTTGTCCAGGCTGGTCTTAAACTCCTGAGCTCAAGTGATCCTCCTGTCTCAGCCTCCCAAAGTGCTGGGATTACAGGTATGAGCCACTGCACCCCGCCCTCCTCTCACTTTTTCACCTGAATCCTACTTGTCCTTCAGATCTCAGCTGAGATGTCATTTCCTCAGGGAACTGTTTCCCAACCCTCACCCGATCCTAACTCTAGACTCTATTTTGTTCTCCCTCATAGCATCTTTTACTTTTCCTGCATAGCACTTATCAAAATTGTAGTAAAGCAACTTTTTGTTTGTTTAGAGTTCATCTTCCAAGTAGTCAGCAGTCTCCATGAGGGCAGAAACTCATGTCTGTATCCATCAGTGTTAGGCACATAGTAGGCACTCAATGCATAGTTTTGAGGAGAGCTTCTACCAAGAAGCAGAAAAACTGTTGAGTGGCTTGTGAATGCTGCTCATATTCTGGGTGACTCAGACTTTCTGGTATTCTGGGGAAAACAGTGTCGATCAGATTGGATAGGACAGTCACATGAGTGCCTGGGCAGGAAGTTGATGAAAGGCCATCCAAGGCCACAGTGGGGTGGCCTCTTTTGCCAAGCAGTGCCCAGGTTCTTCAGCTCATGTCAACTTAGAGACCTCAAGCAAGCTCTTTATGGTTCCTCAGCCTCCCAGCCCTCTGTTAGAAGGTTGTTTCATGAGTTGGCATGGCTTGTCTTACCCTTGAAAGTCATGAGGCCAAATTGTTCTATTCTTTTGCATTTAAAAGAATTAACTTTTTGTTACAAAAGCAATACATAATTACACTTATCTTCCAAAACATTAAAACGAAAACTAATACTCCCTTTGAACATTCTCTCAATAAAATAATGGTCCTTTATCCCTAGCTTAGAGATAACTTCTGATATATTTTGGGCATGTAGCTTTACAGACCTGTTTTAAAAATCTTTCATAAACCTAATGTATGATAATAGGGAATAATGGTATTATTTATGTGTGTTCTGTTCTAGCTTTTTATTTTGAAATAATTTTAGATTTACAGAGGAGTTGCAGAGCTAGTATAGAAAGTTTCAACATACCCTTCACCCAGCTTCTCTTAATGTTAACAAATTTTATGTAACCCTGGTTCAAAACTAAGAAATTAACACTGGCACGATACTAATAACAAAACTACAGACCTTATTCCAGTTTCATCAGTTTTTTCACTGACGTCCTTTTTGTGTTCCAGGATACCACATTGCGTTTAGTTATCAGATCTCTTTAGTCTCCTATCTGTGAATAGGATAATCTCTGACAGTTTCTCAGTCTTTCCTTGGCTTTCATGACTTTGACACTTTTGAAGATTACATATCAAGTGTTTTGTAGAATATTCCCTCAATTTGGGTTTATTTGATGTTTTTTCATGATTACCTGAAGTTTTGCATTGGGGGAATAATTTTTTAAATATTGATACTATCTATCTATCTATCTATCTATCTATAATGGATAGATATAGATATATAATTCTACAACTTGCTATTTTCATTCAAAAATACGACTTTGAGATATATCCATGTTGATAAATGCAGATCAAAGTCAATTCTTTTATTTTTTTATTTATTATTATTATTTTTTGAGACAGGGTCTTTCTCTGTCACCCAGGCTTGAGTGCAGTGGCACAATCACAGCTTACTGCAGCCTTGACCTCCCAGGCTCAAGAGATCCTCCCACCTCAGCCTCCTGAGTAGCAGTTGCAACTACACGCTGGAGCCACCATGCCCAGCTGATTTTTAAAAACTTTTTGTAGAGATGAGGTCTCACTGTGTTGCCTATGCTTCATTTAAATTCTCTATAGAATTTTATTATATAAATATTATACATTTTAGTTAGCCATTCCTCGGTTGGTACGCAATTTAGCTGATTCTAAATTTTCTTTCTCTCTTTTTTTTTTGAGGGAGAGTTTCACTCCCTCACCCAGGCTGGAGCGCAGTGGTGCAATCTCAGCTCACTGCAACCTCTGCCTCCTGGGTTCAAGTGATTCTCCTGCCTCAGCCTCCTGAGTGTTTGGGTGAGGGAGAAGGGACAAGATTGAGGAAGGTGAACAAGAAGGCACAATCCATGTTGCTTCTGGGTTCTTCCTCACCAACTTTCCCCAGCGCGGGAAAATGCAGCCCTTGCCCCGGAAGATGCAGATCAACCGAGCATGCGTCAGGTGACGTCAATCCGAAGAGCTCCAAACTTACCCAGCCACACCTATGGAGACGCCCCTATCACGTCCTTATCCCGCCCACTGCCCTCCCGCTTCCAGTACCAATGCATAAAAGTCGGCTGCCGGCAGGAGTGGGCGTGACTTCTTCGGCCCGCATTCGTGGACCAGAGAACCTCACCCCAGAGTGTGTGCATATTTGCAATAAAGGGCTGCCGCTTTCTTATGTACTTTGGCCTCATGTTTAATTACTTAGCTCTCCTAAATTAAGTTACATTAAATTAAATTAAGACACTGAGTAGCTGAGATTACAGGCGTGCGCCACCACACCTGGCTAATTTTTGTATTTTTAGTAGAGACGGGGTTTCACTATGTTGGTCAGACTAGTCTCGAACTCCTCACCTCATGATATGCCAGCCTTGGCCTCCCAAAGTGCTGAGATTACATATTCATTCTTTTTCTTATTGATTTGTTAAGAGTCCTTTAGAAACAAATCCTTTGTCTTTTGTATATTGCAAATAATTTCCCCCTTATTCTGTTATCTTTTAACTTTGTTTTCAGTCTTTTTTTTCCAAGTTATTCCATCTTTCTGATTTAAAAAATTTTTTTTGATTTATTTTTTAAAACAAAGTTCTTGATTATAAAAGTAATACAAACACCCTAAGAAATTAATACAAAAGTACAAAGAAAAAACCACTCCATCTTATCACTGAGAGAAAACAACATAATCAACTACATATTTCCCTGTAGTCTTTTGTGTGTGCAGTTTTTTTTCCCAGTTGTGATCACATTCATTTGTATGTGTCTGTATATTTGTTTTTCTCTCAGTACCATGGTCTTTAGACACAAACCCTGGCCTTTTTTCTTTTCTTCTTTTATTTTTGAGATGGAGTCTTCCTCTGTCGCCCAGGCTGGAGTTCAGTGGTGTGATCTTGGCTCACTGCAACCTTCGCCTCCCGGGTTCAAGCGATTCTCCTGCCTCAGCCTCCTGAGTAGCTGGGACTACAGGTGCATGCCACCATGCCCAGCTAATTTTTGTTTTAGTAGAGATGGGGTTTTGCCATGTTGTTCAGGCTGGTCTTGAACTGCTGACCTCAAATGATCCACCTACCTCGACTTCCCAAAGTGATGGGATTACAGGCGTGAGCCATCATGCCCCACTTCCCTGGCCTTTTTTCAAATGCACTTGGTTTAAAGATTGTGTTATGCCAGCTTCCAACCCCTATTCCTCTTTTCCACAGATCCTGAGAAATTTAGAAGGTGAGGGGCCCAAGGTCTATGCTCAGCTGACCCAAAGCGAAGTTGGCTAAGAAGCACAAGAAGGGGTAGAAATGCTCCAGTGGAGCATTTACTAAAAAGACGCGGAGGTTTTGGTTGACTGCAAGCCCAATATGAGTCAACAGTATGGGTGCCAAGAACTTTATCACAGGAGTGCAAAGCGATAGGTCCCAAAAGGAGGAAGCTATAGTCCTGCTTTGCTCTGATGATACCACAAGCATTTGGTTCAGTCTTGGGTGACATATTCTCAAGAAATCACACTCAAATCTACCATTTGCATAAGAGGGATAAAGACCCTCAAAACCAGGGCAGAGGAGGAACAATGGAAGGAACTGGAGACACTGATGTGGAATGAGAAGACCTTGGGCAGAGGTGATAGAAGTAAAGTATCTGAAAAGTCAGAGGTCCAAGAGAGATTAGATGTTTGTTCTCTGTGGCTTCAAGGCATCGAATTTGGACCCTGAGAGTGGAAATTTAGACACATTTTCTCACTGGTGATAGCTGCCCGGACCAAGGAATTCAGTCCTCTGGAAACAGAGGGCTGCATTTGAGGAGTCTTCCCGCTGAGTTGCTGGTGGTGGGGTGAAGACTTATTGAGTGCTTACTGTGTGCCAGGACCCTGCTGAAGGCCTCATCTATATTGTGTGATTTCATCCCGTCAACACCCTTTGACGTGGGGACTGTTGTTTCCTATCCTGGTGTTACAAATGTGGGCACCGGGTATAGGAGGTCAGGTACCTTGCCCGAGGTTACAGTTTGTAAGTGGTGGTACCGGGACTCGAACTCGTTCTGACAAACTTCAAAGCTGGTGTTTTTAGCCATCAGGGGGATTCGAGGGTGCCATGGGGTTGTGGACGCATGAAGGTCCTTGAGGTCCATTACACCAAAACATTCTGTGACTGGGAAAAAGGATGCCCTCTTCTCCCAAAGGAAAGCTTCAGCTGAATGAGACGCAGTGGAGAGGGTAGCCCGGGGCCGGCTGAGGGGCGCAAGCAGAATGCCAAGGGATGGAGACCTAAAGGAGATGGAAGAGTTGTCAACGTGCGTCACCCTCAGAAGCGCAAAGCCGGTGTTCCGTCGTTTGAAGATCTCCAGACCCGCGGGAGATACAGACGCAGCGCGGTCAGGGAGCGTCGACTTCGCCGAGTTCTGCGGCGGAGCCAGGGGACGGAACAACGCGCCGGTCCCTGGCCGGGCGTGAGCGGCGGGGCGGCGCGGGGCGGTGCCGGGCGGCGAGGGCGGGGAGGGCGCGCGCCGAGGCTGCTGCGGCAGTTGCGCGCTGGGATTGTTGCCGTGCGCTGGAGCGGGTGAGTGCGGCGGGACCCATGGGCGGGCGGGGAAGGAGCGGGCGAGAGGGGAGCTAGGTGGGGAGGTGCGCCGCCGAGCACGCGACCCCAGGGTTGCGGCCGCCGCCTGGCCCCGCCTCTGGCCCCCAGGGACCATGGACCCCAGGCCCGTCTCCTTAGGCCGAGCCCCCGCCCGCGCGTTCGCGGACGCCGCAAGCCTTCCAACTCCCTCGGTGCGGCCCCCGCCCCACGGCAGCCCCTTCCTCCGCGCCGCCGCGATGTCTCCGGCTCACGTCACGCTCGCGCCATTGTTTCCCAGCCGCCGACTTGCTGGGACCCAGCCTCAGCCTCCGAGTGCGGCCGTTCGCCGCGTTCCGCCCGTTCCCCCCTTTCCTCACGCGGGTAGTAGCCCTTTCCTCAGTCCTGCTGACTTCCTCCAGCTGATTCCGGGCTGTCCCCGGCCACCCCTGAGGCCGTCTTTTCGTTCCTCGTAACAGCCTCCCCGCCCCCTGAGCTCCCTCGGTCGCCTCCCGAGAAGCCAGCGGGCCTCTGTGGTGGAGCGCCAGGTTGACAGCGTTTTAGCAGGACCGCGAGAAACGGTCAGCTCGCTTGCCACACGCCCGTGTGTAGCAAGCACTTCCTGGAAAGGTCGCAGCGAATTGCAAGGCGCCACAAAAAACATCCGGACAGCTCCTGGGCAGGGGGCTGAGCCGTTCAGTGGCGGCCTATTCCTCTCCTTTTTTTGGGGCCCCTGAAACCGGAGAGGGCAAGATGCCGATTTGAGGCCTGAACCCTTAGTTGTAAGAAGAACGTTTTGGGGGTTTGACTTCGGCAGGCCACAGCTTCTGAAAGCAGCAGGTAGAGGCTGCTGTCCCAATCGACATTTTCCTGGACCTTCACCTTTAGGGCCTTGATGTTTGAGGGGGGTCGTGCTCTGAAGTACAGCGCCCCGAAATGACTAGTCACCATTACAAGGGGGCGTGTGCGCGCTGATCCAGGGGCCGATGAGTTCTTCAGGATTGAACTGTACTTGGTTCCCAGTGTCTGTGGACTGTTCATTTCGCCTCTTAAAGCAACGGATGCAAACTGCTGACTAATGTGAAAGGGAGAATATTAAAAACTGTGTCATTTACCGTGAAAACTTAGTGTTATTGTGTAGAGAAGGCATTATGTTTCAAAAATATTTACCACGTGGCTTTTCAACAACGGTTAGAATTTATCCAAATGAAGACATCGAGGCCTGAAAGGGTTAAGTTCGAAAACAGAAAAAAATAGATGTGAGCTGAGAGTGAAAAAAAAAAGAAGGTTAAGTTCAAGAAAATGTAGCTGGTTAGTAATTAAAATAAAAAACTCCACATGCAGGGTTGGTACTAGCATACACAGACTTTATTTCTGAAGTGCATTTCCATTGCAGTATAAACCACTACATTTCAGCAGTGTAGGTAGCTGCATTACTCTCATTGACCCAGAATTAAGGTTTTAGGGTTTAGTAACCAACAAATCTGTAAAATAAGGTGGTGGAGGGGGTGGGGGTGGGGTGGGGCGCTGAAGGAGATGTTCTGCAGGATTCCTTTCAGTTCTAAGGTTTTATGCCATTGTATGAAAATTTACAATCAGCTACAAGTTTCCAGAAGTTTGTAAGAAGATTTATTATACTTAATAATTACTATTAAGTATAGTTAATAGTATTAAGATATTAATATTATCGTAATACTATTAAGTTAGTATTAATACTATATTAAGTATTAATACTAGTTATTAAGTTATTAATAATACTATACTTAATAATAATATTAAGATAGTATTCTCCTATAGTACCTGCCACCCTTAACCAGAAGACATCATGTCTTCCTAAAGAAAGCCAGATTACAATAGAATGTTATGCAGAGAGGTGGTCATTAATCTTTCTCTAGACTATTTCTGCTGTTTTATGGGGAAAGAGGAATACATAAAACACGGGTTTTATTTTTTAAGTATTTTTATTGCTTAATTTTCTCTCTCTCCCCCCCCCCCCCAGACGGAGTTTTGCTCTTGTTGGCCAGGCTGGAGTGCAATGGCGCGATATTGGCTCATCGCAATCTCTGCCTCTTGGGTTCAAGCAATTCTCCTGCCTCAGCCTCCCAAGTAGCTGGGATTACAGGCATGCGTCCCCACACTTGGCTAATTTTGTATTTTTAGTAGAGACGGGGTTTCTCCAAGTTAGTCAGGCTGGTCTCGAGCTCCTGGCCTCAGGGGATCCGCCCGCCTCGGCCTCCCAAGTGCTGGGATTACAGGCGTGAGTCACTGTCACCGGCCCTGTTGCTTAATTCTCTTACCAAAAGCTTAATTCAATGAAACAGTAAACAACAACAAAACCCCCAAAACAAAAACCCACAACTTTATCATGTTACGACTATGCTCTTTTAAAGTACTTACATAGATATGGGTTTTAATCTAGTTAGTTGCTGCGTACCTATTATTTGGGATTTCGTACTTACCAATATTTCTGGGATGTCCATATATCTAGAGAATTCATCTACTCTTCATTTGTAGATGCTCTCTGATTTGCCCCAGTAGTCAACAATGCCTGGCACACAGGCTCTTAGTAAATTTTTGTTGAATAAATGTAATATTTATTTTTTAGACATCTAACACAAAATACTAACTATCACAAAGCATATGTTGAGTGATATGTGAGCAGTAAAGACAGTCATACTTTCAGCCAGGAGACATTGCATTTAAATAAGGGCCTGGATTTTGTAGTCTGGCTTGCTACTTAACATCATGCAACCTCGGGGAACTCAGTTAACCTTAGACAAGCTCACTCAGTTTCTCTCACCTTGAGAAGGGAAAAGTAGAACAAATTTTACAGGGTTATGTGGATTAAATAGAATAATTCAATTGAAGTGATACTGGCACACGTTAAGTTCTTTATAAATGTTAGATTTTTTTTGCTCAGAGTGAAGGAATATTAATGTAGCTTGATGGGATCAGGAAAAACAGAAAGTAACACTTCAGAGTAGGGAGAAGATGCTGAAGTGGATGTATTGAGGGTATGGTTAATAGATTGTTCTCACTAAAAGGGTTTGGTGGAGCAGTAGTCTGAGATAAAGCTGGAAAGAGAAATTCCGGTAAGCAGTTTACAAGTATGCTACATGGATTCTTTGCAATTAGAGCAGAGTGAATGACCACTTGAGGTCAGGAGTTCGAGACCAGCCTGGCCAACATGGTGAAACCCTGTCTCTACTAAAAATACAAAAAATTAATCAGGCATGGCAGCGCATGCCTGTACTCCCAGCTACTCGGGAGGCTGAGGCAGAAGAATTGCTTGAACCCAGGAGGCGGAGGTTGCAGTGAGCCGAGATTGTGCCACTGCACTCGCACCTGGGCGACAAGAGTGAAACTCCGTCTCAGCCGGGCGCGGTGGCTCAAGCCTGTAATCCCAGCACTTTGGGAGGCCGAGACGGGCGGATCACGAGGTCAGGAGATCGAGACCATCCTGGCTAACCCGGTGAAACCCCGTCTCTACTAAAAAAATACAAAAAAAACTAGCCGGGCAAGGTGGCGGGCGCCTGTAGTCCCAGCTACTAGGGAGGCTGAGGCGGGAGAATGGCATAAACCCGGGAGGCGGAGCTTGCAGTGAGGAAGATCCGGCCACTGCACTCCAGCCTGGGCAACAGAGCGAGACTCCGTCTCAAAAAAAAAAAAAGGAAAGCCACAAAATTAGTGCGGTAAACTGACCTGGTGTGATGGCTCACGCCTGTAATCCCAGCACCTTGGGAGGTCAAGGCTGGTGGATCACCTGAGGTTGGGAGTTTGAGACCAGCCTAGCCAACATGGTGAAACCCTGTCTCTACTAAAAATATAAAAAATTAGCTGGACATGGTGGCGCGTGCCTGTAGTCTCCGCTACTCGGGAGGCTGAGACACGAGAACCGCTTGAACCTGGGAGTTAGAGGTTGCAGTGAGCCTAGATCTGCCACTGCTCTTCAGCCTGGGCGACAGAGCAAGACTCTGAGTGTCTCAAAAAAAAAAAAAAAAAAAAAGAATTCAGTAAACAGTAAAAGAAAAAAAGAAAAAAGTTAAAAAAATTTGTAAGGGTTGCATTGTGTTTTTTTTTTTTTTTTTTGTTTTTTTTTTTTTTTTTTGAGATGGAGTTGTGCTCTGTTGCCAGGCTGGAGTGCAGTGGCACGATTTTGGCTCACTGCAACCTCCGCCTCCCAGCTTCAAGCGATTCTGCTGCCTCAGCCTCCCGAGTAGCTGGGACTACGGGTGTATGCCACCATGCCCAGCTAACTTATATTTTTATTAGAGATGGGGTTTCACCATATTGGCCAGGACGGTCTCAATCTGTTGACCTCATGGTCCACCCGCCTTGGCCTCCCAAAGTGTTGGGATTATAAGCGTGAGCCACCGTGCCCGGCCCTTAATTTTAAATGTTAAAATTTGATAAAGAAGGTGCGTAGTAGACATATCAAATGATCATTATATTATTTTCTGTGTGTTTGAAATATTTCACAGTATTTTAAGATGAACCTAAAATAAAACATTAAAGAAACCCCATTAAACCAAGGAGCCTATAAAAATACATATCCCACTGGGCATCTGTAACGAAAACATGCTAATACTCAACAAGCTTGCTGATTTTTTTTTTAAGCCGCTGAATTTCAGGCATCAGATTTCAGTCTTTTCTTTCCAAGCAGATACTACAAGCAGGCTCTTTCATTTCACACTCTTTTTTTTTTTTCCCCCGAGACGGAGTCTCACTTTGTCGCCCAGGCTGGCTTGATCTCAGCTCACTGCAACCTCTACCTCCCAGGTTCAAGCAATTCTCCTGCCTCTGCTTCCTGAGTACTACAGGCATGCTGGGAATACAGGCAAGCGCCTCTACGCCTGGCTAAGTTCTGTATTTTCAGTAGAGATGGGGTTTTACCATGTTGGCCAGGCTGGTTTCGAACTCCTGACCTCAGGTGATCTGCCCACCTCGGCCTCCCAAAGTGCTGGAATTATAGGCATAAGCCACTGCGCCCAGCCCAAATTCATATGTTATACAGAATTTTCTGATTTATAAATGTGGGCAACTGATTGTAAAAAATTGTAAAAAAACACTGTGACCTCTACAGAATCTGGATCCATAAATCTGTTTCTACATCTGGAAGGAAACTTGAGAGTCTTCCAAGTTCAGTGCCTTCATTTGACAGATGGGGAAAGTGAATCCCAAAATGGTTTGCATTTTTTGTCTTTTATGCAAGAAAGCCTTCCCTACCTTTTGATCTGTAAGGCTATTCATCTCTATATTCTTCTATAAGTTGTATGGTTTTGCTTTTTCACATTTAGGTTTATTGACAGTGTTTATTTTTTCTGCTTAGTTTATCTTCATTTTTATTTATTTTGATTTGGAATCTCACACTGTCGCCCGGGCTGGAGTGCAATGGCACGATCTCCGCTCACTCCGCCTCTTGGGTTCAAGCGATTCTCCTGCTTCAGCTTCTAAGTAGCTGGGATTACAGGCGCCAGCCACCACGCCTGGCTAATTTTTTTGTATTTTTAGTGGAGATGGGGTTTCGCTGCGTTGGCCAGGCTGGTCTTGAACTCCTGACCTCATGATCCACCTGCCTCGGCCTCCCAAAGTGTTGGGATTACAGGCGTGAGCCCCACTGCACCCGCCCTAGTTTATCTTTAATATGATCAGTTAGTATTTGTGTTACATGTTCTTTTTCTACCATTGTGTTTGTCATAAAATTATCCTCTATAAATTCATAAGGACAGGACGTGCTTTTGTTACGCTCTGATTTTGGGTCAGAATATTGTAGAAAATGAAATTTTTGAGTTCATTTTAGTGTAAATATTTTACAGATTTCTGCTCTTCTACACTATTTTGTCTCATTTGCCTTTAAAGATGAGTAGTACATGTATTTGACTATCCTTGAAAAATATTTTGTACACTTTTTAAAGCAGTCATGTTAGAATCTAGTTAGGCATTTGTGTATCTCTATCTAGTTTGTTTCAGAGCTGCTAAGTAAACCAGCTAGAATAATAGTGTGTAGATTGAAATAGCTCAAACATGCTGTATCAAAATTGTAAGAATTTTAAGTTATTTTAATAAGTATTTAACTAGTATCATGCTGTGTAAATAAGACCAAGCTGTGGCTTGAAGAGTAAACATTAGAACTTCTTTTTTTTTTTTAGATGGATTCTCACTGTCACCCAGGCTGAAGTGCAGTAGCACAGTCGCAGCTCACTGCAACCTCTGCCTCCTGGGTTCAAGCAATTCTCTGCCTCAGCCTCCCGAGTAGCTGGCGTTACAGGTGCCCACCACCACACCCGGCTAATTTTTTTTTTTTTGTATTTTTAGTAGAGATGGAGTTTCACCATCTTGGCCAGGCTGGTCTTGAACTCCTGACCTTGTGATCCACCCGCCTCGGCCTCCCAAAGTGCTGAGATTATAGATGTGAGCCACCATACCTGGCTTTTTAAATTTTTTTTAGGATGGAGTCTCTGTGTTGCCCAAGCTGGAGTGCAGATTTGCGATCTCAGCACACTGCAACTTCCGCTTGCTGGGTTCAAGCGATTCTCCTGCCTCAGCCTCCCTAGTAGCTGGGATTACAGGTATGCACCACCATGCCTAGCTAATTTTTGTATTTTTAGTAGAGATGGGTTTTGCCATGTTGGCCAGGCTGGTCTTGAACTCGTTACCTCAGGTGATCCGCCCATCTCAGCCTCCCAAAGTGTTGGGATTACAGGCATGAACCACCGCGCCTGGCCTAACATTAGAGTCTTTCACAAATCTGAAGTCAGTAAATGCCTTTTTTTTTTTTTTTTTTGAGACGGAGTCTTGCTCTGTCACCCAGGCTGGAGTGCAGTGGTGCCATCTCAGCTCACTGCAACCTCCATCTCCTGGGTTCAAGCTATTCCCCTGCCTCAGCCTCCCTAGTAGCTGGGATTACAGGCATGTGCCACCACACCTGGCTGTTTTTTTGTATTTTTAGTAGAGACGGGGTTTCACTGTGTTAGCCAGGATGGTCTCGACCTCCTGACCTCGTGATCTGCCCGCCTTGGCCTCCCAGAGTGCTGGGATTACAGGCATGAGCCACTGCACCCGGCCAGTAAATGCCATTTTTTTTTTTTTTTTTTGAGATGGAGTCTTGCTGTGTCACCCAGGTTGGAGTGCAGTGGCACGATCTCGGCTTGCTGCAAACACCGCTTCGCGGGTTCACGCCGTGCTTCTGCCTCAGCCTCCCGAGTAGCTGGTACTACAGGCGCCTGCCACCACGCCCGGCTAATTTTTTGTATTTTTAGTGGAGACGGGGTTTCACTGTGTTAGCCAGGATGGTCTCGATCTCCTGACCTCGTGATCCGCCAACCTCAGCCTCCCAAAGTGCTGGGATTACAGGCGTGAGCCACCACGCCCGGCCAATGCCATTTTTTTAAGCCTTGAATTACTTGTTTACTTTTGAAGTAGACTTGGTGAAGTAAATCTTGAAATAATTCTCTATAGATCTGAGAGCTTCCAGGAAGAAAGGAAACAAACATGTAGCTATAGCTGTCCTTAGATTTAGGATACTTTAATTGACGTGATAAATGTGTGAAATTGCTACAGCCTCTGATACGTAGTGGACACTCTGAGATTTTGACTCCAAAAGTAGAGGCCTATTACTCATTCCTCCAGACATAAAGTACTGTATTGTGCTGAGGCCTCAAGTATTCAAACATCTTGCACTCAAGCATTATAAACAGTTTATTGACCAATTTCCATGTGTCAGCCTCTGTTGTTAGCATCTTGCATTCTTGTTCCGACTTTTGTTTTGCAATGGAAGAACTGTAGTGCTTATAATTTGCTTAGTCATAGAGCTAGTTGATGTTAGAGCCAGGTTTTGAACTCAGGCAATGTGGCTCCAGAATCTGTACTCTTAACTACAGTATAATTCTGTGACTTCAAATTTTCTAACTTCTCTTTCCTGTTTACTTCTTCGTAAAATGAGAATAATAGTACCTAACATATAGGGTTGTTCTGAAAAGTCAATGAGTTGAAATATGTACTATACTGCTTAGATTCATACATGAAAAATAGTAAGTACTCAATAAATGTTGGCTGTTATTATGTTAGCATTATTAAGGCATTGAACTCATGCATATCTCTGAATTTTAACCATATAGGTGGACTAAACCTTGAGTGCGAATTTATTTATTAAAAGGTAGAAATACTGTGGTCTGGTTATTTATGCCTTTCTGATTTTATCTTTTTAAATTATTTTGTAAGAGGAAAAAAAAGAGCTGAACCAAAGTTGAATGGTGAGCAGGAGTCCATTGGTAAGAGAATGAGTTCTTTTTTGAAATAAAGCCGTTTTTTATCTGCCTTTTTTTTTTTTTTTTTTTTAGACAGAGTCTTTGTCTGTTGTCTAGGCTAGAGTGTGCAGTGATGCGATCTTGGCTCACGCAACCTCTGCCTTCCTGGCTCAAGCAATCTTCCTACCTCAGCCTCCCGAGTAGCTGGGTCTGCAGGCACCCGTCACCATGCCTGTCTAATTTTTGCATGTTTTTATAGAGATGGGGGTTTTGCCACATTGCCTAGGCTGGTCTCGAACTCATAAGCTCAAGAGATCCGCCTGGCTTGGCCTCCCAGAGTGGTGGGATGATAGGTGTGAGCCACTGTACCTTGCCCTATTTTTTTTTTTTAAAGGAGTATTCAGGAATCATTACTAAAGGTGCAAAGTGTTATATATGGTCTGAATGTAAAAATTGTGCAGCTTGTTTATACCTGTATGCTTTTGAAGACCTCAGTTAATTATGGCAGTGTTTTGAAGAAATAGCTCAATATTTTAAAATGTTTTCCTTACATGCTCTCTTGTTCCTTTGTGTCAATAACCATGTTATTGTTGAAGGTCTGGTATTATTCAAAACATTCAGTTAGAAGCAACCTTAATGTGTTGATGTAGAACAAATATATAGCAGTCTATGGGATATGGCAGGATAGTAGCAATAGAATGTTGATGAGAACGTAGCAAAATTCCAGTCTTTTTTGTATGTTTTTTAAAACTTTAGCAACAGATGAAATAAATTTGTAGTTTCTAGTTACAATTTCAGACTACAGATAGGAGCATGTAGCTGCTTGAAGAAGAAAAACAAATTGTCAAGGCAACAGGTACTGCATTTCTCACTCGACAAGATCTCTTCTCAACTTTGTTATTTTTTCCTTCAGAGAACAAGGAAGCTTTTGTTCCAAGGCCTGATGTTGAAATGTTAGCACAATATTACGTTAATCAAGCCAAGAATCTTATGTATTTGTGAACCAAGAGTAAGATTTCACGAATATTCATTTAGAGCATTAAAAGGACTTGTGCAGTTATTCTTGCATTTTCAGGCTTACACAAAAATAGGCTTCTGAAAAGCAAAGGACTCCATGTATAGAGGTTTAGTGGTTCATTTATTTGTCTGTTAAGTCTACCCTGCGAGATGCTGGGGATAGAGCAGCAAATAAAACATTCCTCTTCCTTATGGAGCTTATATTTTGGAGAGATTGACAGAATACAAACTGTCAAATGTAAGTGTTACGTGCAAAAAACAAGTAAAGTAGGGTAAGAGGAGAGCGAGTGATGTGTGTGGGTAAGTGCGATATTAGTTGGAGTTTGTTAACCGTCAGCATCACTTTGGTGTGTGAACTATGAGTGTTGGCCTTTGACAGGAATGTGTAGTGCAATTTGGGACAAATGACATAAAGAACTCTGAATGAAAATAATGAAATGAAAAGCAAACAAAAAAACTTGTTTATAGGCTGGGTGCAGTGACTCATGCCTGTAATTCCAGCACTTTGGGAGGCAGGTGGATCACTTGAGGTCAGGAGTTCGAGACCAGCCTTACCAACACGGTGAAATCCCATCTGTCCTAAAAATACAAAATTAGCCAGGCGTGGTAGTGCATGCCTGTAATCCCAGCTACTTGGGAGGCTGAGGCAGGAGAATCACTTGAATCTGGAAGGCGGAGGTTGCAGTGAGCCAAGATTGCATCATTGCACTCCACCTGGGCAACAAGAGTGAAACTCCTGTCTCAAAGAAACTAAAAAACAAACAAACAAAAAAAACTTATCATGAACTGTTTAAAAAATGATGAGAGGTAGTGAAACACTTAACATAATTTAAATGCAACAATTTTAAGGAGTCTTCTAGAAAAATAGGCATTTTTTCATCTCAAACTATTTTATTTTGTAATTTTTATAGATTTAGGGGGTACAGTTTTGGATATATAGCATAGCGGTGGTATGGCTTTTTAGTGTAACCATCACCTGAGTGTACATTGTACTCATTAGGTAATTTCTCATCACTCACCCACCTCCCACCCCCACTTAAAGTGTTTTATATATGTGTGTGTATATATACATATATATATCTCCTTTCATGTGTTTTGTGATGATAAGGATTAAAGTTTACAAAATACTTTAAAAAGCTATAGCTTATTTCACAGTGCTGTTCTTTGAGTTATAGGTGACACTGTTAACTACAAATATGAGGATTTAGTTTTTCAGCAGTACTGGTAGATAAAGTAAACTTGCATCTGACTTTCCATGTTTTTAAGGAGATGTATTTGTAAGTAAGTTGGTTTGTGGCTGTGTTACAGAGAGGACCCTTAATCACAACATAATGATAAAACCAAGTGACTAACTACTATAGTTTATTGATTTTACTTGCTCATCTGCCAAGGATTGGGGTTATCAAAGACGGAATAAAATGTGGCTGTTTAGTACAATATGAGGCATACAAGTGGAGGATATAGCTTTAACTTCTCTTTTTCCAGAAACTACTTTAACGTAAGTAATAAGCAGTGAAAGTTGTTGTATTTAGAGACCAAAATAAGTTTCAGGCTGGTGAGAAAATTTGAAGAAATTATTTAAAATTATCCTTTCCATTTAAGTTTTAGGTCAATGTTCTTAGAATGAGAATGAATGGGTTGATTATAAAACTTAAAAATGCCAAGTTTTTTATTTGTTTTTTTTTTTTTTGAGATGGAGTCTTGCTCTGTCACCCAGGCTAGAGTACAGTGGCATGATCTTGGCTCACTGCAAGCTCTGCCTCCCAGGTTCAAGTGATTCTCCTGCCTCAACCTCCCAAGTTGCTGGGATTAAGAGTGCCTGCCAGCATGTTTGGCTAATTTTTGTATTTTTAGTAGAGATAGGGTTTCATCTTGTTGGCCAGCTGGTCTCGAACTCCTGACCTCAGGTGATCCACCTGCCTCGGCCTCCCAAAGTGCTGGGATTACAGGTGTGAACCACCCAAGTTTTGTATTTTAAATACAAAATTAAAATTTCAGTGAAGTAGAAACTAGTGATTATTCATACTGTTGTTATTACCCTATTATCTACGTTGACATACTTTTTCCATTGAAAAATGAGTATTTGATTCAAACTGCCATGTGTTAAACACTTCGCCTGATAGACCTGCTCTACATATTGTTAAAGTGCTTCTTACTTTATTCCAAATGAATTACTCACCTGACTTGAAATAGACATGTAAAATGACTTTTTTTTTTTTTCTCTTGACAGAGTCTCACTCTGTCGCCCAGGCTGGAATGCAGTGGCCGGATCTCAGCTCACTGCAAGCTCTGCCTCCCGGGTTTACACCATTCTCCTGCCTTAGCCTCCCGGGTAGCTGGGACTACAGGCACCCGCCACCTCGCCCGGCTAGTTTTTTGTATTTTTTAGTAGAGGCGGGGGTTTCACCGTGTTAGCCAGGATGGTCTCGATCTCCTGACCTTGTGATCCTCCCGTCTCGGCCTCCCAAAGTGCTAGGGTTACAGGCTTGAGCCACTGCGCCCGGCCATGTAAAATGACTTTTTAAAGAGCGTTTGCCAATGTATAACTCTAGCAGCATGGCATTTTGTCTGAATGCAGAATTGTCATGAGAAGAAGTGCTGATTGCTTTTTTTTTTTGAGATGGAGTCTTGCTCTATTGCCCAGGCTAGAGTGCAGTGGCACAATCTCAGCTCACTGCAACCTCCGCCTCCCGGGTTCAAGCAATTCTCCTGCCTCAGCCTCCCGAGTAGCTGGGACTACAGAGATACGCCACCTTGCCCAGCTAATTTTTTTCCATTTTTACTAGAGTCATTGTCTCGAACTCCTGACCTCAAATGATCCACCCACCTTGGCCTCCCAAAGTGCTAGGATTTCCGGCTTAAGCCACCACGCCCGGCCTTGACTGCTATTTATATACTTTTATCAATTTGGGCATGGCATGAAGAATGTTACTGTACTACATCATAATTCTTGAACTTTTCTTAACATTATGTTAAGTAATGAGAGGGTAATTATGGGAGGGACAAATTTTCCTTTCATTGTAGTTTAAAGATAGTGGTCTTACTACATGTGGCTATCAGCATTTTATTGGCATACCGTTTTGAGGGAAAGAATATTCAGTGCCCATTGCTAACCAGGCTTACCCTACAGTTTCAGTTGCTCTTTGCTTCCTGTTTTCAGCAGTTGCCTAAAGCTGTTGGAGCAGCTGTTTTCCTTTCTTTGGGGGAAGGTGATGGTAGTGGTAAAGGGGACTGTGCATGTTTTGCCTGTGAAAAAAAATTTTTGTTTTTCGAAACAGAGTCTTGCTCTGCTGTCCAGGCTGGAGTACAGTGATGTGATCTCCTGACATCAGGTGATCCACTCACCTCGGTCTCCCAGAGTTCTGGGATTACAAGTGTGAACCACTGCCACTGGCTGAAAAACAGTCTTATTGTGGCATAATTGGTATACAATAAGTTGCACATAGAGTATATAATAAGTTTTGACATATATATATGTACCCATGAAACCATCACCATAATGAAGATATTGAACGTATCACCGCTTCTCCCCAAAAGTTTTCCTGGGCTCCTTTGTAATACCTCCTTCTCTCCCTACTTGACCTCCCTACCCCAGGGAACCACTGATCTGCGTTCTGTCAGATTAGTGTGCATTTTCTAGGATTTTATATATACGGAATCATACGCTATATAATCTTTGTCTTTCACTCAGTGTAATTATTATGAATTTTTTAAATGTTTTGCATGTAAATACTTTATTCCTTTGTATTGCGTAGTAGTATTACATTGTATAGATGTACCATAAGTATTTTTATCCATTCACTTGTTGATAACATTTGGGTTGTTTGTAGTTTCTGGCCATCACAAAGCTGCTGTGAACATTTGTGTATGTTTTTTTTTAAATTTTTTTTTTGAGATAGGATCTCTGTCACCCAGGCTGGAGTGCAATGGCACGAGACGATCTTGGCTCACTGTAGCCTCAACCTCTTTGGCTCATGTGATCCTCCCAAGTAGCTGGGACCACAGGCATGTGCCACCATGCCCAGCTAATTTTTCAATTTTTGTGAAGACTGCATTTTGCCATGTTGCCCAGGCTGCTCTTGAATTCCTGGGTTCAAGCAATCCGCCCATCTTGGCCTTTCAAAGTATTGGGAATACAGGCATGAGCCACTGTGCCCAAGCCTGTGTTCAAGTCTTTATATGGATATGCTTTAATTTCTCTTGGACAATTACTTAAAAAGGCTGGGACATATGATAGGTATATGTTTAAGTTTTAAAGAAATGGCAGACTTTTCCAGAGTGCTTGTGCCATTTTTATTTTCTTTCCAGCAGTGTAGTAGAATTCAAGTTGCTCTACATTCTCAACAACATTTGATAATGTCTGTCTTTTAATTTTAAATATTCAAATAGGCATTTTGGTATCTTACTGTGTTTTTAATTTGTATCTCCCTAGTGACAAATGATGTTAAACATCACTTCATGTGCCTATTTGCCATTTATATATATTCTTTGATGAAATGTCTATGCATATCTTTTGCCTGTATTTTAATTGGATTATTTATCTTATTGCATTTTGAGAGCCCTTCATATATTCTGGATACAAGTCCTTTTGTCAGTTGCAAATATTTTGTCCCAAATCATAGCTTGTCTTTTTCCTCCCAATAGGAGAGAGAGAGAAAACATCTAATGAAAACATAATATATAAATGCAATTTTGTTTTAGTTTTTTAAGTTCTTTCTTAGCCATGAAGAGGGACTTAGAACAAATTAAGTATACAAACAAGGTTGCAGAGGCAATATTTTAACCTCCTAAGAGAATAAAATATTCTGAATCTTTTGCGTGTGCACATAAACCATAATATACAGAACAGATTAATATGATGTATATATGCCAACCCTGTGGTAGGTTGGTTTATTGTTTATTTTTTTGTTTAGAAATTGGGTCTCAGTGTCACCCAGGCTGAAGTGTAGTGGTGTGATTGTAGCTCGCTGCAACGTCAAACTCCTGGGCTCAAGTGATCCTCCTGCCTCAGCCTCCTAAGTAGCTGAGAGTATAGGTGCAAACCACTGTGTTACTAAATACAAAAAATTAGCCGGGCGTGGTGGCGTGCACCTGTAATCCCAGCTACTTGGGTGCAGTTGTTGTTTGTGTATGTGCAGTTGTTGTACATACAACTTTCTTTATTTTGTATATCACTCCCTTACTTTACGCAGGTCTCTGAACAAATATTATCTCCTCAAAGAGGCCTTCCATGGTTTTCCTACCTACAGTATTGTTACAGGAAAGGGGTCCTGATCCAGACCCCAAGAGAGGGTTCTTGGATCTGACATAATGAAGAATTTAGGGCGAGTCCGTAAAGTGAAAGCAAGTTTATTAAGGAAGTAGAGGAGGCTGAGCACGGTGGCTCACACCTGTAATTCCAGCACTTTGGGAGGCTAAGGTGGGCAGATCATTAGATCAGGAGTTCGACACCAGCCAGACCAACATAGTGAAACCCTGTCTCTACTAAAAATACGAAAATTAGCTGGGCAAGGTGGCACGTGCCTGTAATCCCAGCTACTCAGAAGGCCGAGGCAGGAGAATCACTTGAAACTGGGAGGCGGAGGTTGCAGTGAGCCAAGATCATGTCACTGCACTCCAGCCTGGCCTACAGAGCGAGACTCCATCTCGAAAAAGAAAAAAAATAATGTAGAGGAATAAAAGAATGACCACTCTGTAGGCAGAGCAACCCCAAGGGCTGCTGCTTGTCCTTTTTTTTTTTTTTTTTTGAGACAGAGTCTTGCTTTCATTGCCCAGGCTGCAGTGTAGTGGTGTGATCTCGGCTCATTGCAACCTCCACCTCCCGGTTTAAAGCAATTCTCCTGCCTTAGCCACCCAAGTAGCTGGTATTACAGGTGTGCGCCACCATGTCCAGCTAATTTTTTGTATTTAGTAGAGACGGGATTTCACCATGTTAGTCAGACTGGTCTCAAACTCCTGACCTCAGGTGATCACCCGCTTTGGCCTCCCAAAGTGCTGGGATTACAGGTGTGAGCCACTGTGCCAGTCGCTGCTTGTCCATTTTTATGCTTATTTCTTGATTATATACTAAACCAGGGTGAATTATTCATGCCTCCCCTTTTTAGACCATATAGGGTAACGTCCTGATGTAACCATGGCCTTTCTAAACTGTCGTGGTGCTGGTGGGAGTGTAGTAGTGAGGACAGCAGAGGTCACTCTCATTGCCATCTTGCTTTTGGTTGGTTTTGGCTGGCTTCTTTATTGTAAGATATTTTATCGGCAAGGTCTTTATGATCTGTATCTTGTGCTGACCTCCTGTCTCATCTTGTGATTTAGAATGCTTAATCATCTGGGAATGTAGCCCATTAGGTCTCAGCTTTATTTTACCCAGCTGCTACTCAAGATAGTTGCCCTGGTTCAGATGCCTCTGAGAGTATGACCATTGTCATTCTTTATTTTCTTGCCTTTTTTATTATCTTTTTTTTTTTTGGAGACAGAGTCTTGCTCTGCCCCCCAGGCTGAAGTGCAGTGGCACGATCTCAAGTCACTGCAACTTCTATCTCCTGGGTTCAAGCGATTCTCCTGCCTCTCAGCCTTCCGAGTAGCTGGGATTATGGGTGCGTGCCACCACACCCAGCTAATTTTTGTGTTTTTAGTGGAGACGGGGTTTCACCATGATGGCCAAGATGGCCTTGATCTCTTGACCTCGTGATCTGCCCGCCTTGGCCCCCCAAAGTGCTGGGATTACAAGCATGAGCCACTGTGCCTGGCTTTTTTTTTTATTTTTCTTTGAGACCATTCTTCCTCTGTCACTGAGGCTGGAGTACAGTGGCATAATTGGCTCACTGCAAGCTGTCTCAACCTCTGCCTCACTGCAACCTCTGCTGGGCTCAAGCGATACTCCTGTCTCAGCTTCCCAAGTAGCTGGGACTACAGGTACGGACCACCATGCCCAACTAATTTTTGTATTTTTTGTAGAGATGGGTTTTCACCATGTTGCCCAGGCTTCAAATTCTTGAGCTCAAGTGATCCGCCCACTTTGGCCTCCCAAAGTGATGGGATTATAGGCATGAACCACTGTGCCTGGTCTGTGTACAAGTTTTATAGTTTTAGATTTTACATTTAGGTCTATGATCCATCTTAAATTTTGTGTGTGTTGAGAGGTGTGGATTAAGTTCATTTTTCCACAAAAAGAGAGCCAGTTGTTCCTGCACAGTGGATTATTCAGTCATTAGAAGGAATGAAATGTGATATGTGATACTACATGAATGAGCTTTGAAAATATTATGCTAACTGAAAGAAGGCAGACACAAAAGGTCACATGTTGTATTATTCCATTTATATGAAATATCCAGAATAGTTAAATCCAGAGACAGAGTCTAGATTGGGGGTGGAGGGCATAGTGGGGAGAAAGTGCGTAATGGATAAGGGGTTTTACTTTAGAGTCATGAAAGTATTTTGACACTAAAAGGAGTTGGTGGTTGCACTAAATGCCACCAACTTGTTCATTTTAAAGTGGTCAATTTTATGTGAATTTCCCCTGAATAAATTATTTTTTTAAAAGCCACAGAGGTGATTTATATTAAAAAGACTTACCCTGGACAACATAATGAGACCCTGTCTGTACACAAATTTAAAAAAAAATTAGCTGGGTGTTGTGGTAAGTGCCTGTAGTTCTAGCTGTTCTGGAGTCTGAGGTGGAAGGATCACATGAGCCCAGGAGTTCAGGGTTACAGTGAGCTATGATCATGTCACTGCACTCCAGCCTGGGCAACAGTGAGACCCTGTCTCAGAGGAAGGGAGAGAGGAAGGGAGGTATATATTGACTTCATGTCATAAATGATGTTAGCATTTTCAAGATGGGAACTATCTTAGGCTCCAGATGTTTTCACAAATAATGCTATTTTTATAAAATGTTAATAGGCTTCTTAACTCTAAGAGAATATTTTTCATCCTTATTTGAAACTGCTTAACTGATGAAAACTTCAAAAACAGAAGTGAAACCTAAGAATAGCCTGGTGTTAAAGTAGTTAAAGACACTTAAGCTGCACACCTCATTTTAGATGTTTATCGTAGTTAGATGAAATGTTTTAGTTTATTCCTTCTTTTTGCTCATAGTCTTTTTTTTTTTTTTTTAAGACGGAGTCTCGCTCTGTTGCCCAGGCTGGAGTGCAGTGGCGCGATCTGGGCTCACTGTAAGCTCCGCCTCCCGGGTTCACGCCATTCTCCTCCCTCAGCCTCCCGAGCAGCTGGGACTACAGGCGCCTGCCACCATGCCCGGCTAATTTTTTGTATTTTTTTTTTTTTTAGTAGAGACGGGGTTTCACCATGTTAGCCAGGATGGTCTCGATCTCCTGACCTCGTGATCCGCCCGTCTCGGCCTCCCAAAGTGCTGGGATTACAGGCTTGAGCCACTGTGCCCGGCCGCTCATAGTCTTTATTGTCAGCTGAAAATAATTTATTATAGAAAAATGTAAAAGCATGCAATAAATAGAAATCAAATATTTATTGCTTGTATTTGTGCCACCATTGACTGAACTTAGTATGTTATCAAAATATATTTATCTTTTAAAGGGGTGACATTTTTTCCTTTTCCAAATTACAGTAAAACCAGGTGGAAGAGAATGGTTTTAGCAGCTTAGAAAAAAAAAAAAAGTAAAAATCTGAGGTTTGGCATTATAAGTTATTTATAACAATGGGAGAAGAAAAGACAAGTTGTTTCACATTACAGACCTACCCCCAACTCCAAAGCCTAATACTTTCTTACCAAGTCAAAAAAAGAGACACGTTTGATGTGCAAGCTGTAGATTTCCACATGAGTAAGACATTTATGAAAACCTGGATGGAGGCTGGGGAGTGGCTCTCACGCCTGTAATCACAACACTTTGGGAGGTTGAGGTGAGCAGATTGCTTGAGCCCAGGAGTTCGAGACCATCCTGGGCAACATCTTTTGTAGAGACCCCCCTACCTCTTCCCCATCTCTGCCTGTGGTCCCAGCTACTAGGGAAGCTGAGGTGGGAAGATGGCTTGAGCCTGGGATGCAGTGAGCAGAGATCACGCCACTGCGACCCTGTTTCAAAAACAAACCAAAAACCTAGATGGGGCAGTGTCCTTTTCAGCCCAAGTGCCACCAGACACAGCACAAGAGACTACTAAAACTCAATGGCAGGAGGCTGGGCATGCAATGTTTGGGAGTATAAGCACCACACTTCTGGCTCAGGATTTGGGAAGTAGGGTAAACAAAACCTACTTGGAAAATAATCGAGGAAGAAAACCAACAATTGTCTTCTGCAGAGGTGGGGACAGGGAAGGAGGTAGGGCCAGGGCCAGGAGCATTTTACGTCACTGACCTAACTCCATTTTACATCACTGACCTAACTCGGGAAGCTATCAGGGCCCATCTTCAACTGACCTTAAGAGGAAAGCCAGATGGTTGATGGGAGAATCCACAGGAGTGAGAGGGAGAAAGGGAATATGGCTGGCAGGAGGCAATAGCCCCTTCCTTCCTGGGCACAGGAAGGCAGTCAGGGCACCAGATCCAGGCATTGACCTCACAAGGACAGCACAGTTTTTGCAGTTTAGAGATCACCCACCTGCCCCCACCTAGCTACTCATTCTTTTCAGCACTACCTGGTATAGTGCTGAGCACTATACCACTCTCTGCCCCAAGGGAGTGGATGTCTCTATAGCCTGGGGCTTCTTCTGAGGCAGCATTACCCTCTGCCCCCTTGGCTTGGGGCTCCTGGCTCTCAGGGGTAGCAACAGCCTTCCCTTACTGGGCAGTGCTCTTGTTGCTGTAGGCACCTTGCTCCTGCATTTCCTCTGGCTGAGAGGCAGAAGAACCGCCCCCATCCTCCTTCCAATTTTTGTGGAAGAGCAGGCTGCTGAATTTGAAAGTTTTCGTAAGAGAGAACTTTTTAAGGGAGACTTCCCCCTTGGCCTCAGCACCCTGGATAGGGGATGCTGGCTCCATGGCGTCGCCAGTGGCCCCTGCTGTCTCATGTGTTCTGTTCACAGAGGGCAACACTCCTTCACCCTTGGGAGATAAGTCTTCATTGCTTTTCACGTGGCCATTGTCTTGTCTGTTGGCCTTTGCGGGGGAAGCACCTGCTGCAACCCTGGTGGTCACATCTTCCGAGGAGGCTTGGAGCTCTGGCTGCCTGTGATGGTGGAGGTCTGTTGGGGGGTAGCCAGTATCCAACCCAGGCTCACACCTTGGGGTAGTACAGCGGGATTGGCTGGGCAAGCAGAGGGATGGGGCTGGCGTCTCACATGGATGGGGAAACAAGCTGTACCCCTACTCCAACCCGCTTGCTGTGCCTGCTACTGTTCTACTCCACATCAGAATCTGTTGATCAGAATTTAAAATTTGCCTACTACACATATTTTAAAAACATGCATCAACTTAGAATTATATATCTTCACAAACTGTGCTGTGCTGTGGTTTTAGTGCCTTTTCTAGAATCTAGGATTAGAGTTAGTAATTACTGGCAGGATGCTTAATTATTTGGAAGTATAAATTATCTTTCTGGATTGAAATTACCATATGAAATTATTTTTCCAGCTTTAGATTGTTGAGAAGTGTCAGTATAATTTTCAGCATATTTACTGTATTCAGTGTGTTTTCATAGGTAATTATATTAGGCAGTTTGCAAGCTGGAGTTTTTCTGATTTTTAAAAAAATCAGATGTCAGTATACAAATGCCAATATTAAGTTACTAAATTAATGATTTTCTTTTCTAGAATACAAAATACAGTTAAAATAAAATGTCAACCTCTTGGAGTGATCGGTTGCAGAATGCAGCAGATATGCCTGCTAACATGGATAAGCATGCCCTGAAAAAGTATCGTCGAGAAGCCTATCATCGGTAAGTATTTTGTCTATTTAATCCTCAAAACAGCTCTATGAAGTGGGCACTTCATTTTACAGATGATGAAATTAATGTACAGAGAGGTTAAGTAACTCAGATCATATGTTTGGTTCATGGTATAAATCTAGTTCTAAGTCGAGACTTCTAACTACTAGTACACCATACTGCTTTGTATATCTACTAATAAAAGTCTTTAAGAGAAAAATGTCTTTGGTTGCTAGAAAATTGCACCTAAGTTAATAAGAATTTTTTTTTTCTTTCTTCGAGGGGGTGCTGGGTGGACAGAATCTTGCTCTGTTGCCCATGCTGGAGTACAATGGCGCAATTTTGGCTAACTGTAACCTTTGCCTCCCAGGCTCAACCAATTCTCTTTCCTCAGCCTTCTGAGTAGCTGAGACTACAGGTGTGCACCCAGCTAATTTTTGTATTATTTTGTTTTCTTTTTTGGCCAGAGTCTCACTGTTGCCTAGGCTGAAGTGCAGTGATGCATTCTCAGCTCACTGCATCCTCTGCCTCCTGGCTTCAAGCAATTCTCATGCCTTAACTTCCCCAGTAGGTGGGATTACAGGCATGACCACCATGCTAGACTAATTTTTGTAGTTTTGGTAGAGACAGGGTTTTGCCATGTTGGCCAGGGTGATCTTGAACTCCTGGCCTCAAATGATCTCCCCACCTCGGCCTCCCAAAGTGCTGGGATTATAGGCTTGAGCCACCACACCCTGCCAAGAATGAATTTTTTTTTTTTTTTGTGAGATAGTCTGGCTCTGTTGCCTAGGCTGGAATGCAGTGGCACGATCTCAGCTCATTGCAACCTCCACCTCCTGGGTTCAAGCGATTCTCCTGCCTCAGCCTCCCAAGTAGCTGGGATTACAGGTGTGCATCACCACAGCTGGCTAATTTTTGTATTTTTAGTAGAGACAGGGTTTCACCATGTTAGCCAGGCTGGTCTTGAACTCCTGACCTCAGGTGATCTACCTGCCTCGGCCTCCTGGAGTGTTAGGATTATAGGTGTGAGCCACCACACCCAGCCCAGGAATGAAATTCTTGTATTTTTTATTTATTTATTTATTTTTTTTAGTAGAGACAGCGTTTCAGCATCTTGGCCAGGCTGGTTTTGAACTCTGGACCTCATGATCCACCTGCCTCGGCCTCCCAAAGTGCTGGGATTACAGACGTGAGCCACTGCACCTGGCCTTAAACTGTATTGTTTTAAAAAATTTTATTTTATTAGAGACGGAGTCTCGCTATGTTGCTTGGGTTGGTCTCAAATGCCTGGGCCCAAGCATTCCTCCGGCCTTGGTCTCCCAAAGTGCTGGGATTACAGGCATGAGCCACTCAGCCCAGCCTAAATTGTATTTTCTTTTTACTTACCTCTTTATAAATTCAATTAAATGTTTGCTTCTACCTAAATTTTAAGTAGATAGGGTACTTGGGAGTAGATAATGTATTTAGTAATTATTTATTTTTAAGAAGAAATTAGAAATTTACACCTAAAGTGAATTTCTGGGGTAGAAAGATCTGGGCCCTACTAGAGCCATCTTCGCCTCCCATACCAGGAAAGCCAGGAATAAGTACAAGTGCTAGTATATTGGCGGTGCTAAAAAGTTACATGGAAGCTATAGGAAGTCTAAAATGACTCTTAATCACTTAGCTGTTTCTGGGCTATAGGAAAAAGGAAATGAATATTACTTTGAAATCTTACTGGAAAAATGGCTAAACTGGTTTATACAGGTAAGTTTTTGTAAGCAGACAAAAAAATTTCTAAGTGCAGTCTTCTCTCTATAGGAAAGCTAAGTCAGAATTAGGTAACATTTTGTTGTTTCAAAAAATACTAATATATTTTGAAAACCATTGTTACTTGTTCTTGAGTATATCAGAAGTTAATTTTTATATCAATAGTTGGTTTTTTAAGTAGGCTGGTGATATTTGCCTCATGGTAGGTCACTTTGTGGCATTTCTAGGTGTTAGGATGCTGTTGTTCCTTAAACCCTGAAAAAGTGAAAACTAAAGATTCCTGTCAAATGGGTACTAATGATTCTTTTCTGTATGTGAGATATGTTGCTAGATATGGCATGTTAAAGTGTAAAACAGAACATTTATGTGTGTCTGTGTAATAAAGCATAACATACATTTGGAAAATATTATGTTATATGTAGTTCTATACTTTTTCTTCAATTATTTGCTTGGTCTTTATACTGTAAGTATTTATTAACATTAGGTTAGGATGTAACATTTTTAGCAGTGGAAATAAGGACTAGTAAACATCATTTAATAAACATCCTAGTTGTATTTAATATATATCACAGGCTGGGCATGGTGGCTCACACCTGTAATCCATGCACCTTGGGAGGCCGAGCCAGGCAGGTTGCTTGAGCTCAGGAGTTCCAGACCAGCCTGGGCAAAATGGCGAAACCCTGTCTCTACAAAAAAACACAAAAATTAGCTGGGTGTGGTGGCTTACACCTGTGGACCCAGCTACCTGGGAGGCAGAGGTGGGAGGATCGCCTGAGCTTGAGAGGTGGATGCTGTAGTGAGCTGAGATCATGCCACCAGCCTGGGTGACAGAACGAGACCATGTCTCAAAAAAATAAAAAAAAGATATGTGTGTGTGTGTGCACATGTGTGTGTATCATAGCCTGAATGAATGTACTCCTGACTCATTTGGAATGGTATTTCCTGGAAGATTTTAGATGGATTCTGCACCCTACATTCTTTCATATAGTAAGGTGTATGTACTGGAAACAATAGAAAAAACATTTTCAAGGGCTTGATGTTTTAGATCATTGAAAAAAAAATTATCTATGTTTATTTATTTAAAGAGGCAGGGTCTCATTCTGTTGCCTAAGCTGCAGTGCAGTAGTGTGATCATAGCTCACGGTAACCTCAAACTCCTGGGCTTAAGCAATCCACCTGCCACAACCACCCCAGTAGCTAGGACTACAGGTGTGTACCACAGTGCTCAGTAATTTTTGTTATTTTTTAATTAATTAATTAATTAATATTTTTGAGACAGAGTCTCGCGCTGTAGCCCAGGCTGGAGTGCAGTGGTGCAGTCTTGGCTCACTGCAGCCTCTGCCTCCTGGGTCTGGTTCAAGCAACTGTCCTACTTCAGCCTCTGGAGTAGCTGTGATTACAGGCATGCGCCACTATGCCCAAGTTATTTTTGGTAGAGACTGGGTTTCACCATGTTGACCAGGCTGGTCTTGAACTCCTGACCTTGTGATCTGCCTGTCTTGGCTTCCCAAAGTGCTGGGATTACAGGAGTAAGTCACCGTGCCTGGCTGTGCTTGGTAATTTCAGAAATTTTTTTCTAGAGATGTGGTCTCACTCTGTTGCCCAAGCTAGTTTTGAACTGCTGGCTGCAAGCAATCCTCCTACCTCGGCCTCCAAAAGTGCTGGAATTACAGATGTGAGCCATCACTCCCAGCCTGAAAAAATTTTTTAATGTAGAAAATTTGGGTTCTTGTTCTCTTGCAAGAATTTGCTTTAAAATTATTATTATTATTATTATTATTATTTTTGAGACAGGGTCTTGCTCTGTCACCCAGGCTGGAGAGCAGTGGCTTGATCATGGCTCACTATAGCCTTAACCTCCTGGGGTCAAGTGGTTCTCCTGCCTCAGCCTCCTGAATAGCTGGGACTACAGGCACATACCACCACACCTGGCTAATTTTTGTATTTTTTTTGTAGAGACAAAGTCTTGCTATGTTGCCCAGGTTGATCTCGAACTCTTGTTTTCAAGTGATCCTCCTGCCTTGTCCTTCCAAGGTGCTGGGATTGCCAGTGTGAGCCACCATGTGCAGTGTTTAAAATAAAGTATATAAGTGTGTGCTTTTAGAACAATAAAAACATTATATATGTGTGTGTATGTGTGTATATATATATATAATGTGTGTGTTTTTAACCATTGACAAAAATTGTATGTATTTATGGTGTACAATTTGATGTGGAATGGCTAAATCAAGCCAATTAACATGCATTACCTCTTACATTTATCATTTTTTTTTGTGATGAGAACATTTAAAATCTAATCCCTTTGCAATTTTGAGGTAGATTATTATCTGTACTTATGATGTAGTCATGAGACTTGTATCTCCTAACAGTATTTGTTTTTGTTAATTAAAAATTTTAAATAGAAACCATTTAGAATAAATTTATTTTAGTTTTCTAGTTAAGTCAATTTGTAGAGTATTCTGTTTCCAGGCCTTTTCATTAAAGACATTTATTTGAATTGGTAATTTATCATTGGTTAAGTTAGGCTATGCTCATCGTTATCAGAAAGTATACATGGTATGTGATGCTTTACAATTTCCCTTTAGAAGAAGCTAAATATTCTTAGTAAATAAATATCTAACTTCCAGCTTTTTTTTGCTTAATATCAGTTTTCTGAATTTCAATATAGAGATGCGGGTCATGTGTCATTATTAAGATACTGGTCTTCAAAATGTATGACTATTGCTCCTCCTTCATTTCCTTAAGGTTGTTTAGTTTTCTGGGCTGAGGATAGTCATCAGGCCAAACCTTTCAGTGGAATGTGTTTTGCTATATGGTTAGAAGACAAGCTGAGCTGCTCAGATGTCATAGTGACCTGAAAGAGGCAACTTCGAAAATTACCTCTTAAATAGTTTTTGTTTAATACTAGAATCTTTTAGTGATCACTATAGATCAGAATTTGTATTTACCAATCCAAGAATGGAACAGTTAGGTTTTTCATCTGCTCTCTACATTGACTGTGCCCAGGATACCGAAGTCAGGCATTTAGTTTTATGTTGGTAAAGTTCTGATGATTCCAATACAACAGAATTTCTGTAGGACAATGAATTGGCTTTTTTCTTTATGAACACAGCTTATTAATTTAGCAGTGGTTTTATCGTATTGAACTGAAATTTGATAAGTTATTAGGCTTGTGAATTTTTTGTTAACCAGTCTTTTGTCTTATTTTAGAAGATAATTGCAATGATTTTCTCTTTAAAATTCTTTAAAGACTTTTGTATATTTGTCTTAAATTATATATCTGAAGTTTTTTTTGTTTTTGTTTTTTTTAGTTGCAGTTTAGGCTTCCAGAGCCCTATCAGTCTTTATATAAATCTGTTGAATAATAGTTTCTTCTAAAATCAAAGTAAATTTCCTGTACATGTTTAAAGAGTGAAAAGGAATTTATATATATATGTAATTTTGTAGTATTTATAGCTTGGATCTCGAAATGTTTATGATGGCCCAGGCACAGTGGCTTATGCCTGTGATCCTAGCACTTTGGGAGACCCAGGCGGGCAGATTGCTCATTGAGCACAGGAGTTCAAGACCAGCCTGGGCAACATGGCAAACCCTGTCTCTACCAAAAATACAAAAATTAGCTGGGCATGGTAGTGAGCACCTGTAGTCCTGGTTACTTTGGAGTCTAAGGTGGGAGGATTGCTTGCGCCTGGGAGGTCGAGGCTGCAGTGAGCCATGATTGCAACACTGCACTCCAGCCTGGGTGACAGAGTGAGACTCTGTCTCAAAAACAAAAACAGGAAAAAGGGAAATCTTTATGATTTTCTTTTTTAAACCTCATACTAAAAGCAGGTGTCAGGTTATATGCAGATAGAGACTGCCAGGTTCATCACTTTCAGTTTCTTTCTCTTTTAATCACTTATGGATATCATATGAATGTCATTCAGCTTTTTAATTTTGTCATTAATCAAGCTGAGCAGTAAACTGTCATTTTAGTATTGGTTCAGATATTCAGTGGATAATTGCTAAAATTTCAGTAGCCACTTTATAAATTGAAAATCATGTGGAAAATGTAGGTCTTCTGGAAGGCTGAAGAGCCATGTTCCTTAAATAATATACATATGGGGCCAGGCACGGTGGCTCACATCTGTAATCCCAGCACTTTGGGAGGCCGAGGAGGGCGGATCGCCTGAGGTCAGGAGTTTGAGACCAGCCTGTCCAACATGGTGAAACCCCATCTCTACTAAGAATACAAAAATTAGCCGGGCTTGGTGGCGGGTGCCTGTAATCCCAGCTACTTGGGAGGCTGAGGCAGGAAAATCGCTTGAACCCAGGAGGCGGTGGATGCAGTGAGCTGAGGTTGTGCCACTGCACTCCAGCCTGAGTGACAGAGCAAAACTCAGTCTCAAAAAAAAAAAAAAAGGAAAAAAAGAAAAATAATATGTATATGGCATATATCTTGTCAGAATAAGAAGAGTGAGGTAGAACATCAAAATTGTGACTGCGTGTGGTGGCTTATACCTGTAATACTAGCACTTTGAGAGAACGAGATGAGAAAATGGCCAGGAATTTGAGACCAGCCTGGGGAACATAATGAGACCCTGTCTCTACAAAAAGTAAAAAGATTAGCTTAGTATGGTGCTGTGCACCTGTCGTCCTAGCTACTTGGGAGGCCGGGGCAGGAAGATCACTTGAGCTCAGAAGTTTGGGGTTGCAATGAGTTTTAATTGTGCCACTGCACTCCAGCCTGGTGACACAGGAAAACCCTGTCTCTAGAAAAAGGAAGGGGGGGGGGGAGAAAAAAATACAAAACTCTGGGTTTTTTTTGTTGTTGTTATTTTATCATTCTAATGCTTTTATTCATGTTTCACGTTCCTAAGGAATGACAGGTAAGAATTTAGGGACTGGTAAGAATTTTTTCGGCTTAGTATTTTCCTCCCAAAATTCTATGTATGAAATTCTATTCAGCAGTAAAAAGTGAACTGTTGATACATGCAACAGCTTTGATAAATCTCAAGATAATTATGCTGAGTTAGTAAAGCCAATCTGGGTTACACTCTATGGTTCCATTTCTGTAACATTCTTGAAATGACAAAGTTATTGAGATTGATAAATTAATGGTTGCTAGGGATAGAGGTTGGGGTGGGTGGAGGGAGAAGGTGGGTGTACCTATAAAAGGGTAGCACAAGGAATACCTTATGAAAGAACTGTTGTATCTCAACTCTAGTGGTAAATATATTAATCTATACATACACAGAATGCTTGTAAAACTGATGAAGTCTGAATAAAGTTGTGAACTGTGTTAATGTCAATTTTTTTTTTTTGAGACGGAGTCTCGCTTTGTCGCCCAGGCTGGAGTACAGTGGTGCGATCTCGGGTCACTGCAAGCTCCGCCTCCCAGGTTCACGCCATTCTCCTGCCTCAGCCTCTGAGTAGCTGGGACTACAGGCGCCCGCTACCACGCCCGGCTAATTTTTTGTATTTTTAGTAGAGATAGGGTTTCACCTTGTTAGCCAGGATGGTCTCGATCTCCTGATCTCGTGATCCGCCCACCTCGGCCTCCCAAAGTGCTGGGATTATAGGCGTGAGCCAAGGCGCCTGGCCCACATTTGAGTTTTTTTTTTTTTTTAAGTTTTTAGTAATTGCGTATAAAACTGCTATAGACTGAAAAAAAATTGATAAAGGACTTATATCTGGAGTATATAAAGAACTTTTAAAATGTAACAATATGAAAATAACCAAATTATGAAATGGTTAAAAGACTGAACATCACTACAGAAGATATATACAGGTGACATAAAAACACATATTTAACTTATTTAGCCATTAGGAAGATAAAAATTAAAGCGACTGTATATATACCTGTTACAATAACTAAAATAAAAAATACTGACAATATCAAACCTTGCCAAGGATGTGGAGCAACTGGAACTTCTCATACATTGTTGGTGAACAGGGAGAGTGCAGCTCCTTCAGAAAAACAGTTTGTGGCAGTTTCTTATCAAGTTAGAGGCCTCATCATTAATTACCCAGAAATCCCACTCCTAGATACTTACCCTAGAGAAATGATAACTCAGGTTCACACAATGGATAATGTTTATAGTATCTCTGTTTATCATTGCTCAAAACTGAAGGCAACCCAAATGTTCTTCAGCAGGTACATGCATAAACAATATGTGGTATATTTATAGAATGTAATATGTGGTATATTTATAGAATGTATTATAACTCAGGTAAAATAATGAACTAGCGATACATACAGCAACTTGGATCACTCCTAGAGTCATAATGCTGAGTCAAATAAGCCAGTCTTAAATGACATCTGGCATGATTTTATTCATATGATAGTCTCAAAAAGACAAAACTGTAGTGATGGGGAACACATTAGTGGGTTCTAAGAGTTAGTAGAGAAGGAAAGGGTGACTACGGAAGGATAGTAAAGGAGAGTTTTTTGGGGTGATGGAACTTTTAAATTCCAGATTGTGGTAACTGTTATGTGAGTTAGGATTCATAGAAATTTATACATAAACAGTGTATTTTAAATAAAAAAACTATTATTGTATTTTAGTAATAATAAAAAATTATAATTTTTAGTTGAAAAAATAAGAATAATTCTGTTATAAATGTTCTTGAACAAATCTTTTTGTTGATATATACATTCAGTTCTCTTGGTTTCTTCCCAGGAATGCAATTGCTGGGCCATAGCTTAAGCATACGTTTAGTTTTCGTAGATACCGCAAAATAGTTTTCCCTAGCAGTTTATAGTTCCACTTACAATGTATGAGAGCAGTATCACCAACACTTTTTAATATTAATCTTTTGAATTGTACATTTAATTTAAAAGTTATCCTAGTGTATACATAGTGGCATCTCCCTTTGGTTTTAAGTTGTGTTTTTCTGATGAATAAATAGGTTGGACACCTTCATATTGTAAGTAGCCATTTGCAGAAGATCCTCTTCTGTGACTTGCCTTTTCAAGTTGTTTGCTAATGGTGTTATCTCTTTTTCCCATATTGTTTTGTGGAAGGTGTGTGTGTGCGCATTCTCTTAAAAAATAACAGATTCGGGCCAGGCGCGGTGGCTCAAGCCTGTAATCCCAGCACTTTGGGAGGCCGAGACGGGTGGATCATGAGGTCAGGAGATCAAGACCATCCTGGCTAACATGGTGAAACCCTCTCTCTACTAAAAAATACAAAAATCTAGCTGGGCGAGGTGGCAGGCGCCTGTAGCCTGTAGTCCCAGCTACACGGGAGGCTGAGGCAGGAGACTGGCGTAAACCTGGGAGGCGGAGCTTGCAGTGAGCTGAGATCCGGCCACTGCACTCCAGCCCGGGCGACAGAGCAAGACTCCGTCTCAAAAAAAAAACAAAAAAAAACAAATTGTATGGATATACCATATTTTGTTTTTCCGTTCATCTGTTGCTTAACATTTGGGTTGTTTCCACTTTGCCAAACCATTTTCCAAATGCAGATGCATCATTTTACATTCCCTCTAGCAGTGTATGAATATTCCAGTTTCTCCAAATCCTTATCACACTTACTGCCTTTTTTTTTTTTGGGACAGTGTCTCGCTCTGTTGCCAGGCTGGAGTGCGGTGGTGCATTCTCAGGTCACTGCAACCTCTGCCTCCTGGGTTCAAGTGATTCTCCTGCCTCAACCTTCCAGGTAGCTGAGACTACAGGGCATGCACCACGCACAGCTAATTTTTGTATTTTTAGTAGAGATGGGGTTTCACCATGTTGGTCAGGATGGTCTCGATCTCTTGACTTGGTGATCTGCCCACCTCCCAAAATGCTGGGATTACAGGCGTGAGCCACCATGCCCAGCCCTGCCTTTTAAATTATAGCCATGTGAGTGTGTGAGAAATAGTATCTCATTGTGTTCTTTATTTGCCCCATGACCAATGATGGTAAGCATGTTTTCATGTTCTTACTGGCCATTTGTGTATCTTTTGTGAAGTGTCTGTTTAGGTGTTTTGCCTATTTTTATTATATGAGTTGTTTATATTGTGGAGTTGTAAAAGTTCTTTATATATTCTGAATTCTAGACCTTTATCAGACACATGATTTTCCAATATTGTCTCCCGTTCTGTGGGCTGACTTTCATTAATAACTTTTTTGGTAGTGTCCTTTGAAACACATGTAATTTTAATATGGGTGAAGTCCAGTTTATGTATGTTTTCTTTTTTTGAGTGTGCTTCTCATGACATGTTTAAGAAACTACTGCTTATTCCAAAGTCACAGTGATTTACTCCTGTGTTCTCTTCAGATAGTTTTATAGCTTTAGGTCTTACATTTAGGTTTTTGATCCATTTAAATTTACTTTTTCTGTTATTATACAAGATAGGGGTCCAGATTCATTTTTTTGCGTGTAACTATCCAGTTGTCCTAGCACCATTGTTTTGAAAAGACTATACTTTTCACGTTGAATGGTCTTGGCACCCATGTCAAGTATCATTTGAACATAGATGTATGAATTTATTTCTGGACTCTGAATTATATTTGTTTGATCTATTTATCCTTATGCTACTAGCACACAGTCTTGATTACTGCAGTTTTGTAGTAAGTCTTGAAAAAGAGCAACCTACTCTTCTTTTTCAAGATTGTTTTGGCTATTCTGGTACCCTTCTATATCTATATGAATCTTAGGATCAGCTTGTCAATTTATATAAAAAAGCCAGCTGGGATTTTGTTGGGGATTACATTGACTCTCTCTCTATCTAAATTTGAGAAGTATTGCTGTCCTAATAGTAGTAAGTCTTTTGATCCATGAGTATGGGATGTCTTTCCATTTATTTAGATCTTCTTTAATTCTTTCAACAGTATTTCGTAGTCTTCATTGTACAGGTCTTGCACTTCTTTTATTAAATTTATTCCTAAGTGTTTTCTTTTCTTTCTTTTTCCTTCCTTCCTCCCTTCCTCCCTCCCTCCCTTCCTTCCTTCCTTCCTTCCTTCCTTCCTTCCTTCCTTCCTTCCTTCCTTCCTCTCTTTTCTCTCTATTCTTTCTTTGTCTTTCTTTTTTTTTTTTTTTTTTTTTGAGACGGAGTCTCACTCTCGCCCAGGCTGGAGTGCAGTGGCGTGATCTCCACTCACTGCAAGCTCCGCTTCCCGGGTTTACGCCATTCTCCTGCCTCAGCCTCCCGAGTAGGGGACTATAGGCGCCCGCTACCACGCCCGGCTAGTTTTTTGTATTTTTTAGTAGAGACGGGGTTTCACCGTGTTAGCCAGGATGGTCTCGATCTCCTGACCTAGTGATCCGCCCATCTCGGCCTCCCAAAGTGCTGGGATTACAGGCTTGAGCCACCACGCCCGGCCTCTTTTTCTTTCTTTTCTTTCTTTCTTTCTTGATCTTGCTCTGTCACCCAAGCTGGAGTACACTGCCATGATCATAGCTCACTGTAACCCTGAACTCCTGGCTTCATGTGATTCTCCCACCTCAGCTTCTCAAGTAGTTAGGACTATAGATGTACCACCATGCTTAGCTAATTAAAAAAATTTGTTTGTTGGTGGAGAAGGGGGTCTTGCTATGTTGTCCAGTCTGATATCTTTCATTATTTCTGATGCTATAGTAAATGGAATTGTTTTCTTAATTTTGTTTCTGGATTGTTCATTGCTAGTTTATGGAAACACAACTGGTTTTTTGTATATTAATCTTGTATCCTGCCACTTTGCTGAACTTGTTTATTAGTTCTAATTGTGTGTGTGTGTGTGTGTGTGTGTGTGTGTGTGTTTTGGAGATGAGGTCTCACTCTGTTACCTAGGCTGAATGCAGTGGCTATTCACAGGCCTGATCACAGTGCATTATAGCCTCTAACTCCTGGCCTCAAATAATCCCCCTGCCTCAGCCTCCTGAACAGCTAGAACTACAAGTGCCTGCTACTGCACCTGGCAGTGTTGGAAGTTTTTTGATTACTGACTTAATCTCCTTACTACTTATAGATCTCTTTAGATTTTCTATTTCTTTTTGAGTCAGTGTTGGTAATTTGTGTGTTTCTAGGTATTATAGTCTTTAGTGTACAAGTCTTTTACTACTTTTGTCTGTTTTATGTTGGTTACCTAATATGTTGGCATACAGTTATTTATAGTATTATATCTGTTTTTATTTCTGTGAGGTCAGTAGTAATGTCTCTGGTTTTGTTTTTTTTTTTTTTTTTGAGACGGAGTCTCACTCAGTCGCCCAGGCTGGAGTTCAGTGGCGCGATTTTGGCTCATTGCAAGCTCCGCCTCCCGGGTTCCCGCCATTCTCCTGCCTCAGCCTCCCTAGTAGCTGGGACTACAGGCGCCTGCCACCTTGCCCGGCTAATTTTTTGCATTTTTAGTAAAGACGGGGTTTCACTGTGTTAGCCAGAATGGTCTCAATCTCCTGACCTCGTGATCTGCCCGCCTCAGCCCCCCCCAAGTGCTGGGATTACAGGTGTGAGCTACCGCACCCGGTCATGTCTCTGATTTTATTCTCTTTTTTTTTTTTTTTTTTTTGAGACAAGAGTCTCGCTCTGTCACCCAGGCTGGAGTGCAGTGGTGCAATCGTGGCTCACTGCAACCTCCGCCTCCTGGGTTAAAGCAATTCTCCTGTGTCCGCTTCTCAAAGTAGCTGGGATGACAAGTGCCCGCCACCATGCTTGGCTAATTTTTATATTTTTAGTAGAGACAGGGTTTCACCATGTTGACCAGGCTGGTCTCGAACTCCTGACCTCAAGTGATTGCCTGCCTTGGCCTCCCAAAGTGCTGGGATTATGAGCGTGAGCCACCATGCCTGGCCTCTGCTTTTATTCTTGATTTTAGTAATTTGAGTCTTCTTTTTTTGGGTCAGTCTAGCTAAATGTTAATTTTGTTGATGTTTTTAAAGAGCCAGCTTTTGGTTTCATTGATTTTTCTCCAGTGCTTTGGATTTTGCATATATATATTTAAGTGTCTGCTCTCATCTGTAATATATTATTTCCAACCTTCTGTTTGATTTGGGTTGAATTTATTCTTCTTTTTCTATAATTTCTTAAGGTGGAAGGCTAGGCTATTAATTGAGATGTTTCTTCTTTTTAAATATATGCCTTTACAGCTATACATTTTCTTCTGAGCACTGCTTTTGCTCTATCCCAATGGTTTTGTAATGTCCTTTTGTTTTTATTAAATTGTGTTTTCTAGCTTTCTTTGTGATTTCTATTTAGGAGTATGTTGTTTAATTTCTGCATATTTGTGAATGTCCCAAATTTTCTTTTCTTCTTTTCTTTTTTTTTTTTTTTTGAGATGGAGTCTCACTCTGTTGTCATGCTGGAGTGCAGTGGCGTGATCTTGGCTCACTGCATCCTCCACCTCCCAGGTTCCAGCGATTCTCCTGCATCAGCCTCCTAAGTAACTGGGACTACAGGTGCACGCCACCATGCCCAGCTAATTATTGTATTTTTAGTAGAGACGGGGTTTCCCAATGTTGGCCAGGATGGTCTCAATTTCTTGACCTCGTGGTCTGCCTGCCTCGGCCTCCCAGGGTGCTGGGATTACAGGCATGAGCCACTGCACCTGGCTCCAAATTTTCTTTTGTCATTGACTTGTACTTTCATTCCATTGTGGTTGTTGAACATATTTTGCATGATTTTAGTCCTTGTAAATTTACTGTGTCTTGGTTTATGGGCTACTCTGTGGTCTATCTTGAATAATCTGTATGCTTTTGACAAGAACGTGTATTCTGCTGATGTTGAGTGGCATGTTCTAAAGATGTCTTTACCTTAATTTGTGTAGAATTTTTCACTGGGTATAGATTTTTATATGTATTGTAGAAATCATGAGTTCACACCATTACATCTAATTCTAGTCAATCCTAGGAAAGTTCCTTCTTGTTCACTCCCATTCCCTGTTTGTATATCCCTTGTTCCCACAGGTGAAAGCCCTGGCTTCTGACATGATCAACATACTTAGTTTGATTAATCTAAAATTGCTTCAGTTGATTAACTGCTACCATAACAAACAAACCTAAAAAGAGTTCAGAATTTGTTTGCCGTTCCTCCACTTTCTTAAAAAGTCTAAAGGCTTATAGTCAAATACTGTGTTTTTTAGTTACTTGAATTAGTTCTTCCTTGCTTTTTTTCTCTACAGTGTGGTTAGCGTATTTGTATACAGTATAATTAGGTTCATTTGTTTGCTTTCAGTTAAGTGTTGTTCTCTTTTTCATTCTATTGATTTAATTTTTTAAATAATTTAACACAATCATATAACATTTCATAATACATCCTATGTTATAGCATTATTGTATACAATATATATGAGTAATATACATTTAAAAGTCAAAATTATGCAAAAGGCATATCAGAAGTGTCACTCCCATCCTATATGTCTCCCACAGTTGGTAGGTAATAAACTGGTTTTCTTTATTTTTCCTGCTTGGGATTCACTGGACCTCTTGATTTTGTGCTTGTATTTAATCAGTTTTGTAAAATTTTCAGTGGTTGTATTTTCATATATTGTTCCTGCCCTGTTTCTCCTTTCCTTCTGAACCCTAATAAGCATATGGTAGATTGGGATGGTGTCCTTTCTTCTCTTATCCTTTTATATTTTTCATCCTTTTTTTTTCTCTGTGTCATATTCTGCAAAGTTTTTCCTGACCTATCTTCCAGTTCACTAATTCTCTTTTCAGTTGGGTCTGATCTGTTGTGAAATCTATTAATCACATTTAAAAATTTTGATTTACATAATTTTTTTTGTTTGTTTCCGCATTTCATTTTGGAATATTTTTTCCAATCTGCTGTGTCACTTTTTGTAGTTTCTAGTTATATATTAAACATTTAAATCTTAGTGAACTTTGTTCTTAGAGTTGTAAGACCTGACTTATATTCCTGACTCTATTTCCAACCACCTCCATTTGAAAGCTTTTTTTTTTCTTTTTTTTTTTTTTTTTGAGGCGGAGTCTCATCACCCGAGCTGGAGTGCAGTGGTCGGATCTCAGCTCACTGCAAGCTCCGCCTCCCGGATTTACGCCATTCTCCTGCCTCAGCCTCCCGAGTAGCTGGGACTACAGGCGCCCGCCACCTCGCCTGGCTAGTTTTTGTATTTTTAGTAGAGACGGGGTTTCGCCGTGTTAGCCAGGATGGTCTCGATCTCCTGACCTAGTGGTCCACCCATCTCAGCCTCCCAAAGTGCAGGGATTACAGGCTTGAGCCACCGCGCCCGGCCTCTTTTTTTTCTTTTTGAGATGGAGTCTCGCCCTGTCACCCAGGCTGGAGTGCAGTGGTGTGATCTCGGCTCACTGCAACCTCTGCCTCCTAGGTTCAAGCGATTCTCCTGCCTCACTCAGCCTCCCGAGTAGCTGGGATTACAGGTGCATGCCATCACACCTGGTTAAATTTTTCTATTTTTAGTAGAGATGGGGTTTCACTGTGCTAGCCAGGATGGTCTCAATCTATTGACCTCATGATCTGCCTGCCTCAGCCTCCCAAAGTGCTGGGATTACAGGCATGAGCCACCATGCCTGGCCTTTGAAAGCTTTTTTTTTTTTTTTTTTTTTGAGACAGAGTTTTGCTCTTGTTGCCCAGGCTGGAGTGCAATGGCATGATCTCACCGCAACCTCCGCCTGAGTTCAAGCGATTCTCCTGCCTCAGCCTCCCTAGTAGCTGGGATTATAGGCATGCGCCACCACGCCTGGCTAATTTTGTCTTTTTAGTAGAGATAGGGTTTCGCCGTGTTGGCTGGGCTGGTCTTCGAACTCCTGACCTCAGGTGATCAGCCTGCCTCGGCTTCCCAAAGTGCTGGGATTACAGGTATGAGCCATTGCGTGTGGCCCCTTTAAAGCTTTTTAAAAGAGGACTTTAATTGTTACTACATCCATTAGGAAGCATTTCTAAATATTACTACTATAGATCCAAGAAGTGAGGAATAATATAGTCATCATGCTCAAATTTTAATGTCTTGTTTAAGCACACATGCATACTTTAAAATGAATCTAATTATTTCTAGACTCTGGCCTTTTCATTCCTGATAATATTGCCCTAGTCCAGGCCCTTGTTATCACTGTCCTAGATTGTGGCAGTATCTCCTGTAGGTCTCCGCACCTTCAACCTTGTCCTCCTCAAAAAAAATTTTTTTTTCAAGAGATGGAGTATCACTCTGTTGCTCAGGCTAAAGTGTAATGGCATGATCATAAGTCACTGCAGTCACCTTGAGCTCAAGTAACCCTCACACCTCAGCCTCCCGAGTTCCTGGGACTACAGGTGCATGCCACCATACCTGGCTAATTAAAAAAAATTTTTTTTGTAGAGACAGGATCTTGTATGTTGCCCATACTGGTCTAAAACTCTTGGCCTCAAGCAGTCCTCCCAGTTCTGCCTCCTGAGTCGCTGGGGTTACAGGTGTGAGCCACGGCATTTGGCCAAATTCATTTTTTAAATTATGTTAGAATCCTGCTTAGAACCTTTAGTGATATCACATCGAGCATGCAACAGGATAAATTTTAACCCCACTAAGACTCACTAAGACTCTCTAAGACTGATCTTTTTCTGTCCACTTTTGTGTTGAGCAGTTCTCTTCCTCAGATTCTGTGTTCTGTCAACTCAACTATATCTAGCTTTATTTTTTCTCTGAGACTGGATCTCACTCTGTCACCCAGGCTGGAGTGCAGTGGCGTGATCATGGCTCACTGCAGCCTTGACTTCCCAGGCTCATAGCTTTGTTTTTATTCATACATCATGATATTTATGTCATTTTGCTTTTTGTTCATGGTTCCTCTTCTGTTGGAGACCTCTTCTTTTCCTCTTAGCCTGCTAATACTTTTAGCATGGTGATTAAGAGCATGGGCCTAGGGTTGGCATTTTGGATTGTTCCATTTCTTTAGAATCACAGCATTTAACTTTTGTAAATTTTAATTTTGTCATCTTTGAAACTGGAATAACTTCTACCTCATAGTTACTGCAAAGATTAGATGAGATAATAAAGAGCTTAGCAGTGTCAGTTTTAAAAAACAGTATCTCATCCTAACTTTCAATAAGACTCAGCCAAGAGGATCTATGTGTCCCTCTCTGTTGTGCATATCTCCAATACTATTATTAATACACTACTTCATAACTGCTTTTGAATGGACCTTCTCACTAGCTTCTTAAAATCAAGGACTGCCAAGTTTATCTTTGTATTACTGGTACCTGGCACACAGACTTTCAGTAAATATTTGTTTAATATATGCATGGAGTTTGAAAGAGCTAGTCATCTTTAGACAATACCTTACCTTTTGCACAGGAAGCTCCTGTGAGTGTGTACCCTCAGTTCAAGTGAGAATTTTTGTTTTCCTTTGTCTTTGCCAGTAGTAAAGTCTTAAAATAGTAATTACATTTATTTCCACTGCACTGAGCTGTGATACCACAAGCTGAAAATCTACGGAATCCATGGGAAGTTGGCACCCTTAAGGATTAGATCATTTTTCCATATTCAATTTGTATTCTTGTAGTTATGGAATTTGCTTTGAGGATAGTCAATGGAAATCCTTCATATTTGTGTAAAACTTGAGATTTAGATTTTTAAAAAAGTATTTCCCAAGAGATATATTAATGAGGCAATGCCTGATAATCCAGTTGCTTTTCCTGTTCCCCTACCCTCAATAGTAGTTCTTGGAGTGCTTACATATGACAGACAACATCCCTACCAGATGTTATCTTCCCTTTTATAGATTAAAACACTCAGGCTTAGGTTAAGTAACTTATTCAAAGTTCCAAAGCCAGAAAGTGGAGGAGCTGGAATTTAAGCCTTAGTTCTTCTAGTGCCCATGATCTTTACATTATACCATACTGCTTTTCTAAATAAACTGAAAATAATTTTCTTCTGTTTTTTTCTTTTTTATGTTTTCTACCTTAAAGTCTTTTATCCCTACATTTAAGTTTATAGTATTTAGTAGTGCGTTTAATTACTTAGTAACTATTTAAACATTTTAATAACAAATAGAAGCCTTTATGGTAAGATATTTAGGTAATATTTAAAGGGATAAAGCTTTTTAAAATTTTAAGCCTTAATTCAAGTAGTAGTTCTTTAAGATATATGTATTTTATTTTTAATTTGAATCACCACTAAGAGGATTTATTTGCCATCTCAACGTTCTTAGACTTTAGCAGACTTATTTATTTCTTCCCTATGCATTATATTGGTCAGGAGGCAGGAATGTTACAGATTTTTTTTCAAAGCTCAATTTGCTCTGAGATTTGGAATTAACCTTTAGAATGTTCTGGATTTATCCCCCATATGCCAAGGATCTGTAAATATCTTTTCACATGAGCTGAAATTTTCAGGCGATTAAGTGAAATATTTGTGAACACAGATGTTTTGTTTAAAAGCAGTTAATGAAATCAGAAAAAAAATAACCTCACTGTGGAAATACTTTAGGTTCCTCCTGTAATATGATCGGCACATACTTCCTTCTCTTGTAATTCGCATTGTTCATTTTCTGAGGGAGGAAATAACTAAACTAATAATTAAAACATAAAATTATTTATCCTGTGTTTTTTGCTCCCAGAGTAAACTAAAAATGATTTTGACCGACCAGGGCTGCTTGATTCTGTGAAACTCACATTGTTTGCGTACTGTTGGAGGGCCTCATTAGGGGGTAAATTTGCTTTTTCTGTTTGCCAGTAACGATTCGATTCCTGTCTCTTACGGGAACTTGCCATTTGGATTGTCTCCTTCCTTAACTGGCCAGCCTTAAACAGTTCAGGCCATTAGTTATTTTTTCTAGTCTCGAAATTTTTAAAAAATTATTCTTAAGTTTTCAAGTATTTAAAGCTGAGGATATTGGTCACTGAGATATTGCCTAGTTAGAGTTCGGCATTGTGCCCAAATGTGTTGGGCCTCTCAGGGCCTGAGTTCTCTGTGCTTTAACAAATGAGCTACAGTTCTCAAGAGATCAGTGAAGCTTGTTTGTTGATCCTGTATTCTCATCCAGAGGAAGTAGATCTTTGAGAATGTCTAAGGAAGGGTAAGTGATTTTATTATTCTTTCTCTTTCATTTTTCTCAGTGAAGAGGTGTCATCTGAGTGAATTAAAAGATTAATAAGCAGTACTACCAGTCCAAGGGTGGAGGTAGAGGCAGAGATTGAAAGAAATTCATCCCAAATCTTACAGTGTTTCATGTGTAATCTACTGTAAAGTTGTTGTTGTTGTTTTGAAAGACAGCATTGAGTAAGGGTAATCTTAATAGGAATTTTGTAAGATATGAGTACTTTGTTTACTCTGTGGTAAATTCATTTTGTTTTCCTGCAGAATGTATTTATCAAGTTTGGAAGCGAACGGTGGTTTACCGAAGAATTGAGGGAAGCTTACAAATTCAAAGGCGTTTTAGATAAGTTGTACCTTTAGAAAATAGTGTGAAATATTTAGTGAAAAACAGCCTATGATTTTGTTCGTTTCTGGGAAGTGTAGGCAAAAAATAATTTAGAGTAGAATTCCCTATTCTAATTTGCTTTGCAATATAAGATAGTTCTCTGTTGTTTTTATGTTATTTTCTCTTACGCTTCCGAGTCTGAATTATTACTGATTCTCTATTTGTGACCACTATAATAAGTGATAAGTTAATAACTGCATACTGTTAGTTATTTCATTTCTAGCCTTCAGGCATAACTAGACCTGGTTAATTTTAGAGAGATGTTTCTTTTGATAAAATAGGACATAAATCTTTCCAAAAAATTATTTAAAAATACAGTAAAAGTTTAGTTTTTATTTTTCTAGAATCTATTATTTTCTAGGTCTTTTGTTCTGTAAGAAAATTTGAAGTGGTTCTAGAGCCTCACATTTACAACTTATTTTAATCTAATCATGTATTGATTATGAACAAAATAAAATTGGCCCACTTTACTACTATTTTTAAACTTCATTATTGAATAACGAGAACCAGGGGTATAAGTAATTCTGTATTAGACCTTTTATGACATCACTAGAAATTTGAGGTTTCTTTTAAATGTGAAAGTTATGAAAGGATTGCCGTTTTAGATTGGTATATTTTCTTAAAGGACTGCCTTTTTAGGTTGGTATATTTTCTTTCCTTCTATCACTGGCTATAGATAGGTAGTTGTTAAACCATTTTTATGATAAGGACTATCACAGGTGCTAGTATATTTGTCAATCTTGTACACAGGGTTGTTTATAAAGCTATTATAGTTTTTAGATTTAAGATGAATTGTATTTCTAGATGCGGTTAAAGTTCTTGGAAGTAGTTAGTACTAATTTTTACCCATGGTAAGGTATATGTTAGATTTGGTTAGTTAGAGAAAGTTGAAGGGACCTATAGTACCCCACTAGTACACTATAAGGGCAGAGACTTTTTTTTAGGTTTATTTGCAGGAGCCTCTGGGGCAATGCCTGTTCTGTCTGAATGGATAATAAGTGCATTTGAAGTATGTGGAGTATATAAATGAAATCAATTAAGTTTTATTCTCTATGCTAGCTTTAGAAATAAATGGATATGTTTTGTGCTTTGGGATGAAAAAAATTCTTACATTTACCATTTTCATAAGTGTGATGTTGACGTTTGGTACCGTGCTATCATTTGATAGCTATGAAATATTTCCCTAATAGTAATAGGAAAAGATTGTTAATAGAGTTAAATCACCAAAAATTATACTTGAGCTTTATGTAAACCTATGGTAATTAAGACAGTGTGATATTAGTGTTAAGATAGGCATATAGATTTTGGAACCAAATGGGGAGTTCATAGACCCACACATATATATAATCAATTGATTTTCAACAATGAAGATAAGCTAATTCAATGGCGAGAGCCTAGTGTTTTTTTGTTTGTTTTTTTAAGAACAAGTTTCACTCTTGTTGCACAGACTGGAGTGCAGTGGCGCAATCTTGGCTCACTGCAACCTCCACCTCCTAGGTTCAAGTGATTCTCCTGCCTCAGCCTTCCTGAGTAGCTGGGATTACAGGCATGCACCACCACGCCCGACTAATTTTGTATTTTTAGTAGAGACAGGATTTCTACATGATGGTCAGGCTGGTCTCGATCTCCTGACCTCAGAGGATCCACCCGCCTTGGCCTCCCAAAGTGCTGGGGATTACAGGCATGAGCTACTGTGCTTAGCCAGGAGAGGCTAGTGTTTTTAACAAATGTACTGGAACAACTGAATATTCATATAGGGGAAAAAAAAAGAACCCTGACCTTTGACCTTTACCTCAAACCATACATTAAAATAACACAAAATGGATCATAGACCTAAATATAATTTTTGTGACCCCGAATGATGTACAGATTTCTTAGGTAAACTGAATTAAAATTATTAGACAAAATTGATAAGTTGAGCTTCATCAAAATTCAAAAAATCAAATTTCTGTTTCTTTAAAGACATCATTAAGAATATTTAAAGGTGGCCAGGCACGGTGGCTCACGTCTGTAATCCCAGCACTTTGGGAGGCTGAGGTGGGCAGATCACGAGGTCAGGAGATCGAGACCATCCTGGCTAACACGGTGAAACCCCATCTGTACTAGAAATACAAAAATTAGCCAGATGTGGTGGCGGATGCCTGTAGTCCCAGCTACTCCGGAGGCTGAGGCAGGAGAATGGTGTGAACCCGGGAAGCGGAGCTTGCAGTGAGCTGAGATCGGGCCACTGCACTCCAGCCTGGGTGACAGAGCGAGATTCCATCTCAAAAAAAAAAAAAAAGAATATTTAAAGGCAAGCCGCAGACTGGGAGAAAATATTCTGAATATATTTATATCTGATAAAAGACGTGGATCCAAAATATATGAAGAACTCTTGTAATTCAATAGTAAGACAACCCAGTTTAAAAACAGGCAAAAGATTTGAATTGATGCTTCACAAAATTGGATTTGAAAAGATGCTATTGGTCATTAGGGAAATACAAATTAAAACTATAGTGAGATACCACTGCGCACACACTAAAATGCCTGCAATAAAAAACACTGACAGTGTGGAGCAATGATGGTAACTCTCATGCATTGCTAATAAGAGTGCAAAAGAGAAAAGAGTTTTGGCAATGTCTTTTTAAGTTAAACATATGCTTAACATATGACCTAGTAATTCCACTTTTAGATATTTACCCAAGAGATGAAAGGATGCCCACATACATTTGTATGTGACTGTTTGTAGCAGCATCATTTATAGTAGTCGAAAGCTGGAAACACACCAAATGTCCATTAACTGAATGGATAAACAAATTGTGGTATATCCACACAACGAAATACTCAGGAATAAAAGAACTAATCATATATGCAGCAACATGGATGAATCTTGGAAGTACTGCTAAGTAAACCAGACACATGACAAAATAATACTTGATTCCATTTATATGAAAACTACAGTGACAGAAAGTACTCGTGGTAGCTCAGGACCAAGGGCTGGGGAGGGTATTGCAAAAGAACATGAAGGAATTTTTTGGATTGAAGAAAATATTCTACATCTTGATTGTAGTAGTTGTTGCATGAGTGTATACCGTTACCAGACTCACCAAAATTTTCATTTACAGTGGGTGAATGTTATTTTAAGTAAATGATACCTTGGTAAAGTTGGTGGAGGAATGAGACTTGAGAAGCTCCTCATCCTGCTGATTTAAAATTTTATAAATAAAGTGGTTGTTGATTATTCATATTCAAAGGGATATCTTTGGGAAAATATGGGTGCTCTTAGGATGTGTAATGCAGGGAAAAATATACTGTCTTTGCAGTGTCATGATTGAATTAGCCCTCTGGAGTTGTTAAAGTGCCTTATTTATTTATTTATTTATTTATTTATTTATTTATTTATAATTACAAGAGTTGCTGTCTTTTAGGTAAAAGGCCAAAATGAATTTTATTATTTGTTTTTATTTTAAATTCTGAGTTTTGACCTTTCTTCCAGTATAGGCACAGTACACTTGTTAATTTGGCCTTATGCTAACATGGATAACCATATTTTCTTCTCTAATTTCTGTCACACAGAGTTTAACCCTGCAATGTTGCTATGTTTTATGAATGATCCTCTATACAAAAAAATTGTGAAGAAAAAGTGAAAAACAATTTAGAGGAAAATAGGGAAAAAGGGATTGGAAAAAACCTGTGCTTAATTAGACTGAGGTTTTAGAATAGTAAATGTGTTCTTAGAAGTACTGGTATTGTCCTGGTTTCTCCCATAATTTCTGTATTTCTCTGATTTGGTAGTCAGCCCTCTCTTATATTTCCTACCGTCCTGCTCCCATTATCACAATTTCTTCATTTGAGAATGAAGGTGAAGGGAATTTTAATGTCTTTCCTTAAATATTTTTGATGAATCTCCTTGAAGTGTGCTTTAAAATCTTTGGTGGAAAGAGAGTCTACATTATCATCAGTACTCCTATTATCTTGTCGTTTTTAAGATAGACCTTCTTTTACATTTAAACATCTCAGAAACTGGGCTGTATCTGGCAGCATACCACCTAGAATTCAAATTGAGTTCTTCCAGAGAGGATTTGCTTTCACTTCTTTTGGTCACCTGGGGAAAATATCAACCATCCTGGTAGTATAAATTCAGAGCACAACCTACAAGACTGACTTGTTCAAATTCTCAGGGAGAGATTTTTTTCCCCCTCCCTGGACTCAGTACAAAATAGAAAAGAGATGTACAGTCAAGGCTGAGATGTACAGGTTTCTTTGTGGGCCCTTGTGTGTTGTAGATATATTTCTCCCTTATCCTCATAATATGGGTATATCCCTTTTGATATCTTAGCTTTTTGTGGAATCTCCTACTAGGCTCTGACTTGGCATTTCCCCCCTTTTCTTACTGATGTATAATATGGGTACATTTTATAATTGATGGCATTTTAAATCTTAATCATCTTAAATTTTGTTCTATGTATGTCTCCATACTGACTTTTCAGAAATCTGAAACTTTTAAAAATTGAGTGTATGGGTGAGTAAAATGAGTATTATAATTAATTTATGTTTTATTTTATAAGTGCTAACACATTGGTTCAGATTTCTAGTGTATGTGCTGCCGAGGTGAGCACTGTTCAGATTTTTAATGCACAGGCTGCTCTTCTCTCTTCTCTCTCTTTTTTTTTTTTTGAGATGGAGTCTTGCTCTGTTGCCCAGGCTGGAGTGCGGTGGCGCGATCTTGGCTCACTGCAAGCTCTGCCTCCCGTGTTCATGCCATTTTCCTGCCTCAGCCTCCTGAGTAGCTGGAACTACAGGTGCCCACCACCACGCCCGGCTAATTTTTTGTACTTTTTAGTAGAGACGGGGTTTCACCATGTTAGCCAGGGTGGTCTTGATCTCCTGACCTCGTGATCCACCTGCCTCTGCCTCCTAAAGTGCTGGGATTACAGGCATGAGCCACCGTGCCTGGCCACTGCTCTTCTCTTGATACAATCTGATAAACAAAATGTATCCCTCTTGATGTTCCTCAGAGAAAGTGTTAAAACAAATTAGTAAGAAGTTATTGGTTAGAATTTATGAAAGCAGGACGAATGCTACTAGATGTCTGTTGCTTTTAGAATCTAACCCAAAATTTCTTGTTGTGTCTGTAGGTCCATGGTATTTGAGCTTTGAATTTTCAAGAATCCATTTCATAAAGCTCTTACCTATAATATTTTTTATATCATTAAGCATACTTTTTACGAAGGATGGAGACATAGTGGCATACTGAGGTCTTCCTGTTACTTTTTTTACATAACAGCTTTATTGAGATACAATTCACATACCATTCAATTCATCCTTTTAAAGCATACAATTCGATGGTTTTAGTATATTCATAGAGTTGTGCAACCAATACCGCTATCTAATTTTAGAACATTTCATTACCCCCACAAGAAACCCTGTACCCAATAGCAGAAACTCCCCGTTCCCTCCTCCCTACAGCCTCTGGCAATGACCAACCCCTATTAAGTTTCTAGTTTAAGCTTAATTTTTAGTTCAGTTAAATATTGTGTCTGCTATTACAAGGCCCTATGTTAGGTGTTGGGAAGGTTATAAATCCTGGTCTCAAAGTTTATAATCCTGTAAAGAATAAGAGAACTACCATATTTTATGTATGTGACAACGTATAGTGTCAAAATAGGGAATTTTGAATATTTAAAACTCTCATTTGGGTCACAACTTAATAGAATTTTAGTTGTTGATGCAGTTTCTTTCATTAAGTAGAAAAGTAATGAGATCTAGAGATATTACTGTTACATAGTTCTGTGGTACAACCAGAATATTGATAGGTCCTTGACAAAATCGCTTGAGATGCAGGGTCTTGAATAGTTAGAGATAACTGAGGTGGCCCTTTTAAGTATAGGGAAAAGAATATAAACAAAGCCTTAGGGCATATTTAGGAAATAGCAGGTAGCTCACTTTGTTTACTACGGCCAAAGGTACATGATGTGGCACAACGTAAGATCAAACTGATTTTGACAAAATGGTGAAAGATTTTGAACTTGAAGATCCAAGAATCTGCAATTTATTAATTGGGGAGGTAGTGAGCGCTGACTAAAAGTTCTTAAGAGAGTGATATGATTGGATCGGGGCTTTAGGACGCAAACTATCTGTGAGGGAGGACCAGTTTATAAACAACTTTTTTCCAATCTGTTTCAAATGGACATATTTATAAAATAAAAATAACTCAAGAAAAATGAAGACACAATGTAAGCCTACCTTTTTTATTACTACCTTCAACAAATAAAATTTCTCTGTCAAATTACTATAAAAGTTTCTAAATGCTTAAAATTTCTGTATGTGTCATGTCATGGGTTAGTAACAAATGTTCATAAGCCAGCATTGGTCTGTGGACCATGCTTTAAGTAGCACTACTTCAAAGCAATTAATTTGGCATTAGTGTGAGGGCAGAGCAATTGGGAGATGATTGTTGGACTAATGAGGACCTGGACGTGTTGTTAGCACTGTGAATTGAATGGAAGATTGGATTCCAGAGACGTTTGGTAATTTAAATGAAGGCACATGAGATGATTGGATGTGGATTTGAAGAAGAGGAAAGAATCAAAAGGTAATAACTAGATTTTAAGCTTGAGTGGGAAAATGGGATTGCCCGTAGCAGAAATAGGAACTAGTTTGGAGGTTGGGTTTTCAACAAAAAACCACATTATAGCATTTTCTATTAAGTAAAAATATGCATGTATACAGACATGTACTTTTTAGTTCATAATTTCAATTTGCCCTCTCAAAAAGCACTTGTAACCTTTTCTTTTCTTGATTGTAGCAAATTTTCAATGTATAATTATGCAAGCCCATAAGGAAAACAGATGCCCAAGAAGATTTTATACTTGAATCCTTAGTCTCATTTGTTGTTGCACTAACTGTCATTGGGCACTTGGCCAGGAAATTGTGACTCCTAGGCAAGGGGAGGAGTTACAGATAAAGTTCATCATTGCCAAAGAAATTCTATTCCAAATGGATTTGTGCGGAGCAACAGTGATATCCAGTGACAAGTTAAATTAGACACAGAGGTGTTTTCTCCAGCACTGTCTCCGAAGACACATGGTTTTGAGGGGCCTGATTCAGGCTAAACTTCTTGAAGTTAAGTCACAAAAAAACTATACTAGGGACTTGACGAAGAATTTTGTTATGTGACTTCAAGAACTAGTTGACTCAGATAGTTTTATACTTTTCAAAACGGCAACCAGTGACAGATGAGGTAATACTGCTTTGAATTGCAAGTTAAGTCTCAAAGCCATTAAGATTGCTATTTACAAAATTTCAAATTCAATAAATTGCATGTTCATGTTACTTAAGTGTGAGAATATTCCTGTTTATAAAGCACATTATATTAATGGCTCTATTTCTTATAGTTAATATTTATATTAACTTGGATAGAATTTATTCAAGTTTAATGTCTTAACTGCTGTGGGATATGATAATAAAAGCTGTTACATTTGTCTTTATATTGAAGTCTGTGCTTGGTTTTATAGTGTTCCTGTCACCTAGAGATTGTTTTTCTTGTTAATGCTCAGATCTGCAACTTACAAAAGACTTAGTATGTTGGAATTGCTGGTTAATTGTGCTTTAAGATTGGATGCTTAGTTTAGTCATGCTTTCTAGGGTGGCAAGTTTGTGCTTTTTTAAAAGCAAGCTTCAGGAAGTTAATTTCTCAGATATGTTCAAACTCTTGAACACAGGGGTGGAGTATGTTCCACTCGTTAATAATTTAGAAATGTGACACAGTAAACTGGCATTGGCAAAGGTACAGTCAAGGTCCTGAAACCAGTAGAAATTTTTGGATTCCTCAAACAGATAAATCTTTTTGTTTTGAAATGTATGATGGGGCAGTGGGCCAGCCTTGTAATTGATTTAGTACCTTTTAGTTGATATAGTACCTAACACTTTGTTTTGCTATAACCTCAGTGAAGAGTAGTCACTACTTTGAGACCAGGAGATTCATTTCTCTTGAAGACTGTATCCTGGAGACATGGTATTTCATGCTTTAAGGCTGCCTCTGTGCTGAAGTCAGTGCATACTTTAAGGATTTGGATGTTTATTATCTTTGTAAACTGTGGCATGTATAGCCAAATAACTATATTTGGCTTATTGCAGTTCTCTATAATACAGCTGTTCTATTTTGCCATTATAGCTTTGCTTATGCACTTTAGATATGCATACAACAAATTAGATTTAATTCCACATTGTCCCTCCCCTCATGTTTTGTAGCCTAAATTAGGGAAAGAAAAGGAAAGATGAGAATATATGTGAGGCTTTTCATTTTTTTAAACATAATAGAAATGAATTGAGGGGGAGACAGGAGTGATTGTTTCTAAGTTCAGGAATTGCTTTTGTGGTTAGAGCACTTACTTTGAATGAAAATGGAAAGATAAAGGATATTTGGTAGAACTTCATAGGAAAACATCTTATTTCCTAATTTTAGACTCGTACAAAATCTGTCCCAGCTCTTTCTGCTCCCTAAAGAACAGCTTCTATGACATATGTCACAAAATGGTATCTGCTTTATAGTAGACAATAAGTGTGTTGATTGAATAGTTAATGTGACTAGGTTAAAGAGATGAGAAGTGCAATTTGATGGATATTTACCAATGATTATTTTGGCAAAACCAGATTTTCATATTCCTGAAATATATTATTCCTTGAGTTTACATAGATAATAAAGGTACATTATAATCCTTGAATCCTTAAAAATATATATATGTGACTTGATAGATTTTCATGACAGTACAAGCTTAATGTCTTTTCTAACAAAGAAAGAAACTGGTACTTGGCTGGGACTATTGACAGTTTCTTAAGCACTGATTGAGTGACATTAGCAGCAAAATCTCTTTTTTCCTGTAATGTTAGCTGTGCCTGAAGCCAGCTAGCATCTTTCTTCTATGAGAGTCAAAGCTGTTTCTTTTATTATGTGGTTCCACATACTTCTGTCCTGGATTGTATCACAAGGGAAAAAATCGTCCCCAATCCACTCCTGCTTGTATTCCCATGGAATATTTTAGGCATGTCAGCTGTTAGGGGCTGATCAAGGCTTTGATCCAGTTGGCTCTCTAGCTTCAATTAAGAATCTGTTTGAAAAGCCTTCAATAGTAACATTTAGTTTCTAGAGTTACAACCATTATTTTGTCTTTTATCCCTGTTGTACTTTCAAAAGGATTTATGTAACTGGGAAAATATAATAAAGCAGATGCTTTTATCAATAATAGCGGGGTGATATTTGATGAAATATTAGAAGGTGATATGTTTGGGGGCTGGAGGTTGGAGGGTGTTTTTTGTTTCTTTGTTTGAGACAGGGTCTTGCTCTGTTGCCCAAGCTAGAGTGCACTGGCACAGTCTCAGTTCACTGCAGCTTTGACCTCCTGGGCTCATGTGATCTTCCTGCCTCAGCCTCTTGAGTAGCTGAGACTACAGGCATGTGCCACTCTGCCTGGGTAATTTTTTATTTTTTTGTAGAGATAGGGTCTCACTATATTGCCCAGGCTGGTCTCAGACTCCTGGGCTCAAACAATCCTCCCACCTTGGCCTCCCAAAGTGCTAGGATTATAGGCGTGAGCCACCACTCTTGGTTGTCTCAAACTCCTTTTTAAAAAAGTCTCCAAGGCTGTCTCTACAAAAAAAAAAGGAAAAGAAAAATAGCTGGACATGGTGGTGTGTACCTGTGGTCCCAGCTACTTGGGAGGTTGAGGCTGAGGTAGGAGGATAACATGAGCCTGGGAGGTTGGGGCTGCAGTGAGCCATTATCACACCGCTGCACTCCAGCCTGGGCAACATAGTAAGACTATGTCTTGAAAATAAATAAGAAACATATATATACAAATTAGGCATTTTTAAATGGTGAGGTAAATATCAATAGAAGATCCCAGTGGAGGCTTTTTGCATCCCTTAGTGCAGCTACTCTTCTTTGGAGACCATTGACCTAGATCACTGATGGGGGAGCCCAGCCCAAGCCTTTTGTTTTTAATAAGTTACTTAGGTGATTGTGATTTTGATGTACACTGCAGTTTTGAGATCCACTGATCTATATCATTCGAATTTCTTATAGTTACTTATGAAATGAAGGCAAAGAAAAGGTTTGGTCAGAAGAGGAGAAGCCATGAAGTTTTAACTTTGGCTACCAAGCTGAGGATCAGGTGGAAAGCATAACTTTATTTTCTTTCTTTTCCCTTTCCTTTCCCTTTCCTCCTTTCTTTTCTTTTCTTTTCTTTTTTCTTTTGTTTTGTTTTTGACGGAGTCTTGCTCTGTAGCCCAGGCTGGAGTGCAGTGGCGCAATCTCGGCTCGCTGCAACCTCCGCCTCCCGGGTCCAGGCTCAAGCAATTCTCCTGTCTCAGCCTCCTGAATAGCTGGGATTACAGGAAAGCGCCACCATGCCCAGCTAATTTTTGTATTTTTAGTAGAGACAGGGTTTCACCATGTTGGCCAGTCGGGTCTTGAACTCCTGACCTCGTGATTCGCCCACCTCAGCCTCCTAAAGTGCTGGAATTACAGGCATAAGCCACCGCGCCTGGCTCTTCCTTTCTTTTCTTTTTGGTTTTTTTTTTTTATTATTATTATTATACTTTAAGTTCTAGGGTACACGTGCATAACGTGCAGGTTTGTTACATATGTATACTTGTGCCATGTTGGTGTGCTGCACCCATCAGCTCGTCATTTACATCAGGTATAACTCCCAATGCAATCCCTCCTCCCACCCCCCTCCCCATGATAGGCCCCGGTGTGTGATTTCCCCTTCCCGAGTCCAAGTGATCTCATTGTTCAGTTCCCACCTATGAGTGAGAACATGCGGTGTTTGGTTTTCTGTTCTTGTGATAGTTTGCTAAGAATGATGGTTTCCAGCTGCATCCTTCTTGCTTTTTTTTCTGTTTGTGGCAGGGTCTCACTTGTCACCCAGGCTAGAGTGCAGTGGTACAATCTCAGCTCGTTGCAGCTTCTGCCTCTGAGGCTCAGGAGATCCCACTTCAGCTTCCCGAGTAACTGGGACTTCAGGCATGCACCACCACACCTAGCTTTTTTTTTGGTATTTTTTGTGGAGATGGGGTTTTGACATGTTGCCTCAGCTAGTCTCGAACTCCTGTGCTCAAGCGATCTGCCTGTAAAGTACTGGGATTACAGGTGTGAGCCACTACATCTGGCCTTTATTTTTAAAGATGATTAAAACTTACCCTGAAAGACCATCATGCTGATGATCTACCATATTATTATATGTTCAGTTTTTCCTATGTATTCATAGTGATCTTTCTGATTATTTCATTTCCTTAAAATCTGATATTTTGGTCTTAAATGTGGGATAAAGTTCAAATTCCCTAATGTGGCTTACAAAATTTTCACGATTTTGACCCCTGCTAACCTTCCATCGCTTTTATTGCTCCTTCCCCCATGCTTGCCCCCTGGAAAACCTGTTTCTGTGAAAACAAACAGAAGCAAAATCAAAGAAAGCTTCTCAACTCCAGCCACAATAAATGATCTGTAGTTTACTGTAAACCTTTTCCGTGCTTGGTTATTTTGCCTGCATTGCCTTTCTTGCGTTTTCCTAATGGAAAACTGCTGATTGATTAAGATTCAGTTCAAACATTTCTTCCTGACCTCTCTAAACAACTGGTACTCTCTCCTCCATGTGATTTTATAGTACTTACTGAATTGCTGAAATTACTTAAAAGTCTCCCTTCTAGTAGGCTGAGTTCCTCAAGGATAAAGAGAGTAAATTACAATATAAGTTTCATGAGGGCTGATACAGTCTTTTGTTTAATCACAGTATCTGGGTATAATAGTAGCTATTTATTTAATGAATCTATATATCTTCAGTGGGCTTTAAATTACTTGTTTATTAAATGAATTATAAATTAATAAGTGAATGAGTTATAAAATCCCGAAAGTAATCTTATTTTATGGGGTCAGACTTGGAAAGGAGAGCGTCTTCTTTGAAATCTTGAATACATGGCATTTTTAATGCCAGGACACAATACACAAATCTGTATATTTTTGTATAATATCTGATTTCATTTTCTGTGTAAGAAAGACTTGGATAATATTTTTTAATTTTTAATTTATTTGTTATGTTTTTTGGAAACAGGGTCTCACTCTTCCACCCAGGCTGGAGTTCAGTGGTGTAATCTTGACTCACTATAGCCTTGATCTCTTAGACTCAAGCAATCCTCCTACCTCAGCCTCCCAAGTAGCTGGGACCACAGGTGCACACCACCATCCCCAGCTGATTTCTGTATTTTTTGTAGAATTGGGGTCTCACCATGTTACCTAGGCTGGTCTTGAACTCTTGAGCTGAAGCCATCTGCCTGCCTTGGCCTCCCAAAATGCTGAGATTACAGGTGTGAGCCACTGCTCCCGGCCTTGAATAATTTTTATGGATTTTAATATTGGTATTTAAATGAGAAGATCTAAAAGAAAACAAAGGAAAAGCTTCTTGACATTGGTCTTGGCAGTGATTTTTTTTGTTTAGGACACCAAAAGCACAGGCAACAAAAGCAAAAACAAGCGGGACTACCTCAAACTAAAAAGCTCCTGCACAGCAAAGGAGAAACAGCAAAATAAAAAGGCAACCTATGGATTGGGAGAAACTGTTTGTGAACCATATATCTGATAAGGGATTAATATCTAAAATATATGAGGACCTCAAACAGTAACGATAAAAGGAATAACCCAAAAATGGGCAAAGGACCTGCATAGACATTTCTCCAAAGCACACGTGCAAATGGCTAACAGGTGTTTGAAAAGGTGCTTAACATCATTAATCATCAGGGGGAGTGCAAATCAAAACCACCATGAGTTATCATCTCATACCTATTAGAATGCCTTTTATCAAAAAGGTAAGAAATAAATGTTGGCAAGGATGCAGTGAAAAGGGAATCTTTGTACACTGTTGATGGCAATGTAAACTGATGCAGCCACCGTGGAAAATGCTGTGGAGCTTCCTAAACAAATTGAAAATAGAGCTGCCATATTACTCAGCAGTTCTTCTAGTTATATTCCCAAAGGAAGTAAAATCACCACTTTGTAAAGATATCTGCACTCCCATGTTCATTGCAACATTATTTAGAGTAGCCAGGAGATGGAAAAAAACAAAATATCTGTTGAAGGGCTGAATGAATGGATAAGGAAATTATGGTATATGTACACACAATGGAATATTCAGCCTTAAAAAAGGAGATTCTACTGTTTGCAACACCATTGATGAACCTAGAAGACATAATGCTAAGTGAAATAAGCCAGATACACCAAAGAATACTGCATGATTTCACATGTGGAATCTAAAAAAACAATCAAAAAAGGAAACCATAGAAACGAAGAGCAAAACAGTGATTGGAGGCCAGGCGTGGTGGCTCATGTCTGTAATTCCAGGACTTTGAGAGGCCGAGGTAGGAGGGTTGCTTGAGCCCAGGAGTTGAAGACCAGCCTGAGCAACATAGGTGAGCCTCTGTCTCTACAAAAAATAAAAAAATTATCCAGGCTAGGTGATGTGTGCCTGTAGTTCCTGCTGCTTGGGAGGCTGAGGTGAGAGGATCTCCTGAGCCTAGGAGGCTGAGGCTGCAGTGAGTCATGATTGCACCACTGCACTCCAGCCTGGGTGACAGAGTGACTCTGCCTCAAAAAACAAAAACAAAACAATGTGGGGGAAGGATGGAAAGATGTAGATCAGAGGGTACAAAGTTGCAGTTATGTTGGATGAATGCCTAATGTACAGCATGAGGGCTATATTTAATAATATTGTATTATGTACTGGTAATTTGTCAAGACAATAGTTTTTAAGTACTTGTACCACAAAAAAAAGAAACAAAGAAGTAAAGGTAACTATATGGGATAATGAGTATGTTAATTTGTTTGACTGTATTAATCATTTCACTGTGTATATGTGTATCAAGATAAGTATATCAAACAGCATGTTGTGTTATACAGCCTAATATATAATTTTAAAAGTTTAAAAAATCAGTTGGAAAAATAAATAAATGAGAAAACCTAGAAAAATAGCCAAATAACTTTATTAAACTTGAGAATTTATTTTCCAATGTTGAGATATTATTTTTTATTATTTTCTATAGGGTGTTTGTGAACCGAAGTTTAGCCATGGAAAAGATAAAGTGTTTTGGGTTTGATATGGATTATACCCTTGCTGGTGAGTAGCAATTTCTGATTGCTTAAGAACTGCTGCTTTGCGTATAACACAGTGGGTTCACAGTAGGCAATTCAATTAACATTTGCTAACTTAATCATGTATTTGACTGCCAGAAGCTTTTATTATCAGATTGCTTCCACTAAGATTTATGAATATTGAAATTATCAGATATCCTTGAGATTTGGCTCATGAGTTTGCACACATAGATAGAAAAAGTATTAAATTTTACTCTTTTAGTGATCCTGGTAAGAAATAATATGGTAAAATCATACATTGATATGTATATTTGGGCATTTTTGACTTTTACTCTTAGCCATTCTTTAGGTATGAGATTTTGTATCTCTTACTTTGCCACAGATAAACTTGTATCAGTTAAAAATTTTAATGTTACTTTTTTTTTTTGAGACGGAGTTTCACTCTTGTCTTCCAGGCTGGAGTGCAATGGCGCGATTTGGGCTCACTGCAACCTCCACCTCCTGGGTTCAAGCGATTCTCCTTCCTCAGCCTCCCAGGTAGCTGGGATTACAGGTGTGCGCCACCATACCCGGCTAAATTTTGTATTTTTAGTAGAGATGGGATTTCACCATGTTGGCCTGGCTGATCTCCAACTCCTGACCTCAGGTGATCTACCTGGCTTGGCCTCCCAAAGTGCTGGGATTACAGGCATGAGCCACCGTGCCCAGACAATATGTTGTTATTAACACAGATGGGAAATGTGTTCATTTTCCATTTAAATGATTGCACACATAATATGTACAAGGCGTTTAAAAAATTAGAGCCGCAGCCATAAGAAAGAATGAGTTTGTGTCCTTTGCAGGGACATGGATGAAGCTGGAAGCCGTCATTCTCAGCAAACTGCACAGGAACCGAAAACCAAACACTGCATATTCTTACTTATAAATAGGAGTTGAACATTGAGAACACATGAACACAGGGAGGGGAACATCACACACTGGGGTTTGTCCGGGGGTGGGAGGCAAAGGGAGGGAGAGCATTAGGACAAACACCTAATGCATGCAGGGCTTAAAACCTAGATGACGGGTTTATATGCGCAACAAACCACCATGGTACATGTATACCTATGTAACCTGTATGTTCTGCGCACATATCCCAGAACTTAAAAAAAACAACAAAACCCAAAAAACTCAGAGATGTACTAGACTTGCTTTTCTGTACCTAGGGTATATGCAGGAATTTAGCCAGTCTTCCCAATGGTTAGCTACAATTAGATGGAGGACTGGGCAAGAAGTCACTGAAACTCCATGGCAAACATGGAAAAGATGAACTTCTTTTTTAACTTGTAGAGTCCTTAGTCTGTGTAGATGTTTTCATCAGCATGTTTTGTCCTTAGGATGTGGGACATTGGGTACCATCTTATGGTCTTCTATTTGTGTAAACTTTGTGTTTAAGTTTCCACATCCTTTTTTATTAAATAAATTATATAGCTTCTGAAACCAACCAACCAACCAACCAACCAAACAAAAAACTAGAACCATTAGCTTTATTCATTATCCTATAGCCCTTACACCAGCACTGTGCTGTTTTTCCCTTCCTTCTCTAAGATATATTTGAGTCAATGTATTAATCAATAGTTATAACATCTTTCCAGAACTTAGTAAAATATTTTCAATCTCATGAAAATGCATTTAATTTAAGAAGTAGTGGGGAGGTGGGATCAAGTTGAGCATATGTGCTTGCACGTGTGTGTGAAACTGTGACAGAATCTTTCAGAAATTGTCTCTTAAAAATTTTGTCTTTACACAAAAACCTTAAAATGTATAAAGACACTTACAGGAACTATTAATGTAACAGTGCTAGTTTGTCCATCTCAAATTAGAGAAATCGCAGTTTGATGTTCAATTTAGGCTACAAATGTAAATGAATAATACATGTTCAAAAATGAAATTATGGGGGTACTTGCCACATAGATATGGCCATGATTTTTTTTACCAACAAATAATACATTAAAAATATACACAGTTCCTGATTTGAATTTTTCTCTTCCCTCCATACTCTTTTGTCATTTATTTGTTTTTCTATTGCCTTAAGCTTATTTTTGCAGCATTTAATGTTTTTCTGATTGGTCACAGGCACTTTTAGGAGTACTTGTCAGAAAGCAGGGGAAAGCAGTCTACTTTCTCAATGTAGATCTTGCTGTTCAAATGGGGAGAAAATCCTATAGTCTCTTCTTTCAAGAATTCTGGCTCTCTAGGGAAAGGAATGGTGAGATAATTTGGCAGCTGAAAGAGATTATCTAAAGCAGAAATGGAAGTTAATAGTGTCAAAAAGTGACAAACATTTTTCCCTTGGTTATTAAGACAATCTTATTACATTGAAATAGTTTGATTCAGTAAGTATTTATTGAGAATCTATAATGTGCCTGGCACATTTTGTTACTGAAAACTGAGATGATTGTATATTTCCACAGAATAAGGAAAAAATAAACTATCTTGTATATTGAAAAGGTCACTGAATTGGCCTTGCGCGGTGGCTCATGCCTATAATCCCAGCACTTTGGGAGACTGAGGCGGGCGGATTACTTGACAGGAGTTTGAGACCAGCCTGCCCAACATGTTGAAACCCCGTCTCTACCAAAAAATACAAAAATTAGCTGGGTATAGTGGTACTCGCCTATAGTCTTAGCTGGTCAGGAGGCTGAGGTGGGAGAATTGCATGAACCAGGGAGGCAGAGGTTGCAGTGAGCCGAGATGGTGCCACTGCACTCCAGCCTGGGCAACAGAATGAGACCGTGTTTCAAAAAAAAAAAAAAAAAAAAAAAAAAATTAACTGAATCTGTCTCTAAACTTTAATGCACCTTATGATTTATTCTTTTTGGTTTTTGCAATGCCACTTCATATTTTAATGCTTTCTCCTAGTCTACACACAAATATACTTTGTGTATATATAACAGTAACTGTTAACATTTATTAAGTACTTATTATATGCCAGGACCTGTTCCTAGTGCTTTATATAGATTATCTCATTTAACACATGGATTGTGTTATTCACATCTGTTATTTAATATTTACAGAAACTCTTTGAAGCAGTTACTACTATCATCTTCATTTTACATATGACTGAGATTAAGCACTTGGTCCAAGGACATTTAGTTATGATGTACCTGAACCAAGATTCAGACCTAAGCATGCATATATGTATAGGCATATAATGTTAAAATTATCATTTTGGATAATGATAATTTATCGAAATTTTCATATAAATAGAAACATATAGTGTGTTAGTCTGTTTTCACTCTGCTGATAAAGACATACCTGAGACTGGGCAATTTACAAAAGAGATTTTTGTCTTGTTTTGTTTTGTTTTGTTTGAGACAGAGTCTCACTCTGTCACCCAGGCTGGAGTGCAGTGGTGCAGTCTCAGCTCACTGCAGCCTCCGCATCCTGGGTTCAAGCGATTATCCTGCCTCAGCCTCCCGAGTAGCAGGGATTACAGGTGCCAGCCACCATGCACGGCTAATTTTTGTATTTTTAGTAGAGACGCAGGGGGCAGTGGGGGTTTCATTATGTTGGCCAGGCTGGCCTGGAACTCCTGACCTCAGGTGATCTGCCTGTCTCGGCCTCCCAAAATGCTGGGATTACAAGTGTGAGCCACTGAGCCCGACCAGAAAGAGATTTCATGGACTTACAGTTCCACGTGGCTAGGGAAGCCCCATCATCATGGCAGAAGGTGAAAGGTATGTCTCACATGGCAGCAGACAGGAGAAGAGAGATTGTTCAGGGAAGTTCCCCTTTTTAAAACCATCAGATCTCATGAGACTTATTCACCATCACAGGAACAGCAAGGTTTGAAAGACCCATCCCCATGATTCAGTTATCTCCCACTGGGTCCCTCCCACAACATGTGGAAATTCAAGATGAGATTTGGGTGGGGACACAGCCAAACCATATCATTCTGCCCATGGTCCCTCCTAAATCTCTTGTCCTCACATTTCAAAACCAATCATGCCTTCCCAACAGTCCCCCAAAGTCTTAACTCATTTCAGCATTAACTAAAAAGTTCACAGTCCAATATCTCATCTGAAATAAGGCAAGTCCCTTCTGCCTATCAACCTGTAAAAATCAAAAGCAAGTTAGTTACTTCCTAGATACAATGGGGACACAGGCATTGAGTAAATACAGCCATTTCAAATGAGAGAAATTGACCAAAACAAAGAGGGTGCAGGCCCCATGCAAATTTGAAATCCAGTGGGGCAGTCAAATCTTAAAGCTCCAAAGTGATCTCTTTTGACCCTGTGCCTCACATCCAGGTCTCGCTGATGCAAGAGGTGGATTCCCATGGTTTTGAGCTGCTCCACTTCTGTGGCTTTGCAGGGTACAGCTTCCCTGCCAGCTGCTTTCACGGGCTGGTGTTGAGTGTTTGTGGCTTTTCCAGGTGCATGGTGCAAGCTATCAGTGGATCTATTATTCTGGGGTCTGGAGGACGGTGACCCCTCTTCTCATAGCTCCACTAGGCAGTGCCCCAGTAGGGACTCTGTGTGGGGCCTCTGACCCCACATTTCCCTTCTGAACTGCCTTAGCAGAGGTTTTCCATGAGAGCCCCACCCTGGCAGTAAACTTCTGCCCGGACATCCAGGTGTTTCCATACATCCTCTGAAATATAGGTGGAGGTTCCTAAGCCGCACTTGTTGACTTCTGTGCACTCGCAGGCTCAACACCCCATGGAAGGTGCCAAGGCTTGAGGCCTGTAACCTCTGAAGCCATGGACCCTGTTCTGCATTGGCCCCTTTCAGCCATGGCAGGAGCGGCTGGCACTCAGGGCACCAAGTCGCTAGGCTGCACACAGCATGAGGAGCCTGGGCCTGGCCCATCAAACCACTTTTTCCTCTGAGGCCTCCTGGCCTGTGATGGAAGGGGCTGCCCTGAAGAACTCTGACATGCCCTGGAGACATTTCCCCCATTATCTTGGTGATTAACATTAGGCTCTTCGTTACTTATGCAGATTTCCATACAGGGCTTGAATTTCTTCTCAGAAAATGAGTTTTCTTTTCTGTTGCATTGTCAGGCTTCAAATTTTTACGCTCTGCTTCCCTTATAAAACTGAATGACTTTAACAGCACCCAAGTCACCTCTTGAATGCTTTGCTGCTTAGAAATTTCTTCCACCGGGCCGGGCGCAGTGGCTCAAGCCTGTAATCCCAGCACTTTGGGAGGCCGAGATGGGCGGATCACGAGGTCAGGAGATGGAGACCATCCTGGCTAACACGGTGAAACCCCGTCTCTACAAAAAAAACCAAAAACAAACAAACAAAAAACTAGCCAGGCGAGGTGGCGGGCGCCTATAGTCCCAGCTACTTGGGAGGCTGAGGCAGGAGAATGGCGTAAACCCGGGAGGCGGAGCTTGCAGTGAGCTGAGATCCGGCCACTGCACTCCAGCCTGGGCGACAGAGCGAGACTCCGTCTCAAAAAAAAAAAAAAGAAAAAAAGAAATTTCTTCCATCAGATACCCTAAAGCATCTCTCTCAAGTTCAAAGTTCCATAGATCTCTAGAGCAGGGGCAAAATGCCACCAGTCTCTGTGCTAAAATATAGAAAGAGTTAGCTTTGCTCCAGCTCCCAACAAGTTCCTCATTTCCATCTGAGACTTCCTCAGCCTGGAATTTATTGCCCATGTCACTATCAACATTTTTGTCAAAGCCATTCAACAAGTCTCTAGGAAGTTCTAAACTTTGCCACATTGTTCTGTCTTCTTCTGAGCCCTCCAAACTGTTCTAACATCTGTCTGTTACCCAGTTCCAAAGTTGCTTCCACATTTTCGGGTATCTTTTCAGCAATGCCCCACTCTACTGGTACCAATTTACTGTATTAGTTTGTTTTCACGGCTGATAAAGACATACTTGAGACGGGGCAGTTTACAAAAGAAAGAGGTTTAGGCCAGGTGCTTTGGCTCATCCCAGCACTTTGAGAGGCTCAAGTGGGTGGATCACCTGAGGTCAGGAGTTCGAGACCTGCCTGGCCAACATGGTGAAACCCCGTCTCTACTAAAAATACAAAATTAGCTGGGTGTGGTGGTATGCACCTGTAATCCCAGCTACTTAGGAGGCAGGAGAGTCACTTGAACCTGGGAAGTGGAGGTTGCAGTGAGCCGAGATCGTGCCACTGCACTCCGGCCTGGGTAAAAAGAGTAAAACTCCATCTCCAAAAAAAAAAAA
>NC_045442.1:30518665-30657823 GCF_002776525.5 Piliocolobus tephrosceles
TTTTTTTTTTTTTTGAGGCAGAGTCTTGCTCTGTCGCCGGGACTGGAGTGCAGTGGCCGGATCTCAGCTCACTGCAAGCTCCCTCTCCCGGGTTTACGCCATTCTCCTGCCTCAGCCTCCCGAGTAGCTGAGACTACAGGCGCCCGCCACCTCGCCCAGCTAGTTTTTGTATTTTTAGTAGAGACGGGGTTTCACCGTGTTAGCCAGGATGGTCTCGATCTCCTGACCTCGTGATCCGCCCGTCTCGGCCTCCCAAAGTGCTGGGATTACAGGCTTGAGCCACCGTGCCCGGCGGAAATTCCCCCTTTTAAAACCATCAGATCTTGTGAGAGTTACTCACTATCACAAGAACAGCACAGGAAGGACACGCCCCTGTGATTCAGTTACTTCCCACTGGGTCCCTCCCACAACACGTGGAAATTCAAGATGAGATTTGGGTGGGGACGTAGCCAAGCCATATCATATATTACGTAGTCCTTTTTGTCTGCCTTATTTTGCTCAGCATGTTTTTGTGATTCATTCACATTGTTGTCTACCAGTAAGTAGTTTATTCTTTTTTTAACTCTTGACATAATTTTTTTTTTATTATTTTAAAATTACTTTAGACCGCGGCTGGGCATGGTGGCTCATGCCTGTAATCCCAGCACTTTGGGAGGCTGAGGTGGGCAGATCACGAAGTCAGGAGATCGAGACCATCTTGGCTAACATGGTGAAACCCTGTCTCTGCTAAAAAAAAGTACAAAAAATTAGCCGGGCATGGTAGTGGGTGCCTGTAGTCACAGCTCCTTGGGAGGCTGAGGCAGGAGAATGGCGTGAACCTGGGAGGCAGAGCTTGCAGTGAGCCGAGATCGCACCACTGCACTCCAGCCTGGGTGACAGAGTGAGACTCCGTCTCAGGAAAAAAAAAAAAAAAAATTACTTTAGACCTACAGAAGAGCTACAAAAATAATTTAGAGAGTTCTCCTTTCCTCTCTCGTATGGTAACATCTTGCTTGACCATAGTATAATTATAAAAACTGAGAAATTAACAGTACAGTATTATCAGTTGAACTACGGACTTTGTTTTTCATCAGTTTTTCCACTAATATTGTCTTTTTATTCTAGGATCCAGTGCCGAATCACATATTGCATTTAGTTGTCTTATCTCCTTAGTCTCTTCTAATCTGTGATTGTTCCTAAGTCTTCTCTTTCATTGCTTTGACACTTTTTTTTTTTTTTGAGACGAAGTTTTGCTCCTGTTTCCCAGGATCGAGTGCAGTAGCGCAATCTCGGCTCACTGCAACCTCCACCTCCCAGGTTCAAGCAATTCTCCTGCCTCAGCCTCCCGAATAGCTGGGATTACAGACATGCGTCACCACACCCAGCTAATTTCTTGTATTTAGTAGAGACAGGGTTTCATCACGTTGATCAGGCTGGTCTCAAACTCCTGACTTCAGGTGATCCACCCGCCTCAGCCTCCCAAAGTGCTGAGATTTCAGGTATGCGTCACCACACCCAGCTAATTTCTTGTATTTAGTAGAGACAGGGTTTCATCATGTTGATCAGGCTGGTCTCAAACTCCTGACTTCAGGTGATCCACCTGCCTAAGCCTCCCAAAGTGCTGGGATTATAGGCGTGAGCCACCATGCCCGGCCAACACTTTTTTAAAAAATAAGAATTTTTTTTCTCTTTTGAGACAATGTCTCACTCTGTTGCCCAGGCTGGAGTGCAGTGGTGCAATCATGGTTCACTGCAGCCTTAACCTCCCAGGCTTAGGTGATCCTCCCATTTCAGCCTACCAAGTAGCTGGAGATACAGGTGCAAGCCACCATGCCCAGATAACTTTTTTATTTTTCAGTAGTGACAGGATTTCACCATGTCACTCAGACTGGTCTGGAACTCCTGGGCTCAAGCGATCTACCTGCCTTGGCCTCCCAAAGTGCTGAAGCTACAGGTGTTGTGAGCCACTGCACCTGGCCTTGCTTTGAGACTTTTAAAGAGTACTGGCTAGGTATTTTGCAGAGTGTTCCACAATGTGGGTTTGTCTGCTTTGTGATTCATAGAAAGCACCTTCTAGCTGTGTCCTCACATGGTGGAAGTGCTAAGGGGTCTCTCTTAGGCCTCTTTTATAAGGGCACTAATCCCATTCACAAGTGCTCCGCCTTTATAAAAGAGGATACCAATCACTTCCCAGAGGCCTCACTTCCTGACACCATCATATTGATGATTAGATTTCAACATATGAACTTTGAAGGACACAAATATTGAGACCCTAGAATGAACTATAAAACTATCTGTCTAGCATAATCTGTGAATTGGCTATTCTGGCAAACAGTGTTTTGAGTGATATATAATTACCTTATAGCATAGATAGATTACTAGTTTTCAGAGTTAGAATGTAGTGAAATTCTTATAATACAGTGATCCTAGGATTGATGCTTCTAAAGTGTCTGCATAGGACATTACATGTCAAACATAACATCTCAAAGTCATGTTTTGGAATGGTGTGTTCATTGAGAGGTGGTTATTGGCTCATGATCCTTATCACACTGTAAATTTGCCTAAATTTGTTCTGAGGAAACAGCTACATAGGGTTACCTCAAAGTTCTTTTTTCTTGTTTTCAGATGTGGGAAATACATATGACTTCTTTTTGGAAAGGATGAAGGGTGGGATTTAATCTTGGCAAATTGAGATATTTTCATAAGGAAACTCTGTTTTTGGTCTTCCTGAAGATGGCCACAGAAGACCTTCTTTGGGCAGAGGGGTTTTATTTTGATTTTTCAGCTTTTTCATGGTTCCTATTAGTAGGTAAGAAAATTTACTTTGAATAATGATGTTTTGAGAATCCTGTTGTTTATGTTAAATGCTGGAGTTGATAGAATTAGTGGTAAATAAATATTTAAAACTTTGATGTCACTAATGAATGAGGAAGAGGGTAACTGAAGCAAAGATACATATGTGGACTGTAGGAATGTTAAGCCATATATATAATAATTCTAAACTTGTAATTTTTCAAAAGTTAATGATACAGACCTTTGGTAAAGGTGTTACTGGGGGCTGTGGGAGAGTTGGTTGTTGGGAGTTTGTTGAGAGTTGAGAGTAGTTTGTTAAAAAGAGAAATTGATGGCCTTTCTTGTATTAAAATGTTTCTTATTTTGCTTACAGTTTGGTAGTCATTTATTTCCCCAATGAAGTATGTCACATAGTGTTCAGTAACATAATCCATTCTGATGGGAGCTTCATTATCTTCATCTCATCTAAATGCTGGCCTAATACCAAAAGTATTTTTCAGAGAAGATTCCTTTGTCACCAATTATCCCCATAATTGAAGCCAGCTATGTATTAGTTTATTTGCAAGATTTCTATGTAAGACTAACATTTGTATATAGAACAGCAACAAAATATGTAAAAATCTTGTTTATTGACACAAGTAATTTTGCCTGGTTGTCTTGAACCTAAATCAGTATTAATCCTGAATCTGCTACCCATAGAATGCCAGTATTTGTATTTAGCTCCTTATGTCTGTATTATTGTAGATTAACACTTTATTTCTCTAATGAGATTATGTACATTAATTATGCTTTAACTACAGTTGACCCTTGAATAATACAGGAGTTAAAGGCACTGACTCCCATGCAATCGAAAATCCTTAACTCTTCCACATTTAACTACTAATAGCCTATTTTTGACCAAATACTTATTGATAACATAAACAGTCAGTTGACACATATTTTGTATATTGTATATATTATATACTATATTTTTACAAAAAATTAGCCACAAAAATTGTTAAGAAAATCATAAGGAAGAGAAAATACATTTACTATTCATCAAGTGGAAGTGGGTCATCATAAAGGTCTTCATTCTCATTATCTTCATGTTGAGTAGGTTGAGGAGGAAGAGGAAGAGACGGTGTTGGTCTTGCTGTCTCAGGGGCAGCAGAGGCAAAGGAGTTGGAGGATATAGGAGAGGAGGCAGGAGAGGTAGGCACACTTTTATTGTAAAAAGTCTGAAGGGCGGGGCATGGTGGCTCATGTCTGTAATCCCAACATTTTGGGAGACCGAGGCAGGTGGATTGCTTGAAGCCAGGAGTTAGAGAACAGCCTAGGGAACCTAATGATACCCAGTCTCTACAAAAACTTTTCAGAAATTAGCCAGACATCATGGTATGTGCCTGTAGTTCCAGCTATTCCGGAGACTGAGATGGGAGGATGACTTGAGCCCAGGAGTTTGAAATTTCAATGAGCTGTGGTCATGGCACTGCACTTCCCCCTGGGACCTTGTCTCCAAAAAAATAAAAATAAAAAATTCACATGTAAGTGGACCTGTGCAGTTCAAACCCGCATTATTTAAGTCAACTGTAGTTTGTCTACCGAGTACAGATGAGTTTATAAATGAAAGTCATGTTTAGAACCTAGATAGTACTGAACCATATGTATTAGCTTTACCACTGGCCAAGAGTGGACTGTTTTTTGTTTGTTTGTTTGTTTGTTTGTTTGTTTTTTAGACAGAGTCTCACTCTGTCCCCCAGGCTGCAGTGCAGTGGCGTGATCTCCGCTCACTGCAACCTCCGCCTTCCGGGTTCAAGCGATTCTTCTGCCTCAGTCTCCTGAGTAGCTGGGACTACAAGCATGCATCACCATGCCCTGTTAATTTTTATATCTTTTGTAGAGATGGGGTTTTACCATATTGGCCAGGCTGGTCTCTAACTCTTGACCTTGTGATCCGCCTGCCTTGGCCTCCCAAAGTGCTGGGATTACAGATGTGAGCCACCACACCCGGCTAACTATGTTTTATATAAAAAGTACCCATCAGGCGTATTTACAATTCCTCTTTCACACCAAGTTACTTTAGTGGCATTCTTTGCACATGATATGTATCAGGATCTGGCCCTTTGCATTTTGACTTCCTCTGCAGATACGTGTTTTTCTTTTCCCTTTTTTTGAGGCCTCTTTCTCCCTTAATTAGAGCTGTTGTGTGCTCTAGTTTCCTATTGTATTAAGTTGCTCTCATGTATATACTTTCTATACCCCAGAGTTTTCATTTGTGGTCCTTACTTGAGCACACAGTCTTTTTAGCCTTTTTGTGGTTATGTGACCCACACAGATGGGTCAGGCGAACCCCAGGACCAAACAAACTAAAAAAGATCTTGAAAGCCAATCTAAGATTAGGTCTTTGGACTTGGGAGAGAGCAAGAAAGTTGTTTTTAATCAAACTATGCCCTCTCCACAAAATGAAGGGACTAATCTATACTATTTCTGAATTTTGTTTCTTTGGTTTTATTTGCATAGACAGCTGCTAAAAATGTTGTGTTGCTGAATTTGTTGTTACCAACAGTGGACAACAGAGTGAAAATAGAAAACAGAATTGGTATTTTTCAGGCTGTTCAGTGCTTGTTTTTTTTCAAATGGCTAATAGGCACGAACAGACTAGTGATTTCTATTAGTATTGTTACTTAGTTTTATAATATTAAATCCAGAAATCTAGTTCTGAGACTTCAAATGAGAAATTCTTTTCCAAGTAAATGAGTGACATAAAGTCTTTAACATTACCTCCTCATAGTTACAGATCAGCATCTGACAGACTGCTAATCTGCAAAATGTGGTTTCTTCAAGAAGCAAAACGCTAGCCAGCAGCTGTTAAGTGAGCGTAATCTGAGTGTAAGAAGTCTTTTTTTTTTTCTTTTCATCATCTTTCCACGCCGCCACAATGGTACACGTGAATGACTTGGCTGATGCCCTCAAGAGCATCAACAGTGCCGAAAAGAGAGGCAAATGCCAGGTTCTTACGAGGCCGTGCTCCAAAGTCATTGTCCGGTTTTTTTACTGTGATGATGAAGCATGGTTACATTGGCGAATTGAAATCATTGATGATCACAGAGCTGGGAAAATTTTTGTGAACCTCACAGGCAGGCTAAACAAGTGCGGAGGGATGGATGAGCCCCAGATTTGATGTGCAACTCAAAGATCTGGAAAAATGGTAGAATAATCTGCTTCCATCCCACCAGTTTGGTTTCATTGTACTAACGATCTCAGCTGATACCATAGACCATGAAGAAGCAAGATGAAAACGCACAGGAGGGAAAATCCTAGGATTCTTTTTCTAGAGACATACATATTTATAAATGAAATGCCTCATGGAAAAAAAGTGATTTTTTTAAAAAGGCAGAATAATTCTCTTTCTGTTAAATTATATTAAATATATTAAATATAATTACATTAAATTTAATTATTGTATTATTAAATTACATATTATATATTAAATATAAGTCCCATACATTCCAACTAGTCTTATTGTTATCCTTACTCTAGAGGTTATGTGGTTGGAGGGAAAAACCTCAGAGTGTGGTAGACCTGGGTTGGATCCCAGCTCTGCCTTGTACTAGCTCTTGACCACCAGCATGTTAACCTATGTCTCAGTTTCTTCATTTAATTTTTTAAAAGGCGGGGGGATGTGGTAGGGTTACACTTTTGGTGTAAGGTTTAAATGCAGTAGTGTACATAAAATGACTAGTGCAGTGACTAGTGTACTCTTTGACTCGTGATACCAAGGTATTAATACACTGAAACTTGAGCTGAAGGGGAAAAAAATCTGAGGAATAAGGAGAAAGATACCAATATTGACCTTATTTACACCTCTATATATTACAGAAAAACCTGGCATGCTTGGTAGATGGCAGTGGAATGTTTAATGCTCTGTTGTGTGTGTGTAAGTATTGCAAATGATCATGAACTTAATAGAAGTTAAAGCTCTTTTCTGAGCAGCTCTTAATGACAGGGTATTTTGGCAACAGAGCATGTTTCCATGAGCATGTTTACCAGTGTGCTGAAGGAAATAGATTTTGGACAACAAGTCCTTCTTTAAATTAAAAAAAATATTTCTTTATGACAGAGGTATCATTAATATGATTCTAATAGATGCAAGGAGAGTTACTTGCCTTTTTGAAACAATAAGAAAGGTAGAAAGAAATAGTTAACTTTTGTGATTGCACAAAAGACTAAATGTAAATGTGGTAAATTTCATGAAGTTAAGACAAAAAAATTATACATGTAGAATTATTAAATTTCCAGAAGTCTTAACCCCAAGGAAGACTACAGCAACATACTGGTAGGGAGTGGGGGGATGAGTTGGTAATATGTATTTAAGCCCTTCAGAAATACAGGTTTAGGATTAAGAAAATGTAGTATTTCTAACTTGACTCATTTGGGAAATCATAATGACTCCCCCCCACCCCCCCCAATTACGAAGGCTTGAGTTTTTTGGCTCTCTTGTGAATCCTGTGCTTGGAAATCTGGAAGGAGGTACATTCCAGTTTTTTTTTTCCAGCTCCAGCACTTTAGATTCTGTGTCATTTCAGTAAATCCAGCAATAAGCTCCTTATTTCTGTTATCATTTCAGAATCAGTGGATACCATGGCTAGTGTCCACTCCTTCTCTTTTCTCTGAGAAATTTTCAGGAGGATAAGAATGAACATTTGTTGAACATGTACTAGAAAATTTACTTTATGTACAATGTACCTTTTAATCCTCACCACAGCCTGCTGAGGTAGGGATTACTAGCAACATTGTACAAAAATGAGGCTAGGCATGATTGCTCACAGGGGTAATCCCAGTGCTTTGGGAGGCTGGAGAGCCCTTGAGCCCAGGAGTTGAAGATCCATCTGTGCAACATAGTGAGACCTCATCTCTATAAAATAAATAAAGAGTAGCAGGGTGTGGTACAGCAAACCACCATGGCACATGTTTAGCTGTGTAACAAACCTGCACATACTGCACGTGTACCCTGGAACTTAGAAAAAAAAAAAGATTAGCTGTGTGTGGTAGTGCACGCCTATAGTCCCAGCTACTTGGGAAGCAGAGGGAGGAGGATGGTGTTAGCCAAGGAGTTTGAGGTTTTGGTGAGTTGTGATTGCGCCTGTACCCTGGACTATAGAGCGAGACCCTGTCTCAAACAAAAAGTCAAAAAATCAAAAAGGCTACTAAGTCTACAGATAAAATGACTTACATATAGTCTAAGGGAAAGAAATGTCTTTCCTTCCCATCTTAAGTTCATGGCTGTAGCCCCTATAACAAAAGACAGATCAGTGAGAGAAAAGCATACAGATTAATTTAATGTAAGGGTTTTGGGACACGGGAGCCTTCATAAGGAAATGAGGACCTGAAGAAATGAGTAAACCTGTGTATTTTCTGTGACAGGATTGATAAAGAAGTGGATAGTTGTAGAGAAGTATGATTGGACAAAAGGGGGTATGATGTAATGGTAATAAACTGGGAGGAATTTAGTAAGCTCTGTTCATTCAGATTCTTTGCTGCGTCCCTAGGTCTTCAGAGGTAAGGTGGTTCCTTTCCTCCTGGTGTAAGGAGGATACCTCTCAAATGAGAGTAGTATGACCTGCTTTAGGGGAAGGTGAGAAAAATTCTTCCTAGCTTTTTTTTTTTTTTGAGACGGAATCTTGCTCTCGCCCAGGGTGGAGTACAGTGGCGCCATCTCGGCTCACTGCAAGCTCTGCCTTCTGGGTTTACGCCATTCTCCTGCCTCAGCCTCCCGAGTAGCTGGGACTACAGGCGCCCGCCACCATGGCCGGCTAATTGTTTGTATTTTTAGTTGAGACGTGGTTTCACCGTATTAGCCAGTATGGTCTCGATCTCCTGACCTCGTGATCCGGCTGCCTCAGCCTCCCAAAGTGCTAGGATTACAGGCGTGAGCCACCGCGCCAGGCCAGTTCTTCCTAAATTTTATGACTTGCTTTAGGGAAGAAGTGGGGTGGTGAGAGTGACCTTCTTGCTTCTGTTTTCTTAAATACCAAGGTACCATATGTTGGGTTCAAATGTCCTAAACCCTGTCAATAACTAGCAACTGATTTGTTAAAACTCATAACTGGAATTTAAACTCAGGTCAGTTTCCATTTCTCATGCTGCTCTCAGCTTTCAGAACAAATTATCCAATAACTCTAGATGAGATATCAATAAGAGATAAAAACCTGTAAACAAAAGAGATCATCCTTAATTTCCCCCCCCAAATGAAAACCCTGCCTAGGGCAAAACTGCATCTTTCTTTTGCAGTTGAATTGTAATCTTCATCTTTAGAACACGTAGTTAAAACATAGTTTCTCTTTTGCTTAATTTTTAGAAATAATCTTAAAGCCTCATTAAGTCTCAGGATTACTGTATAACTACTGTATTAGAAATGTTGTTAGAATTATTATTATTATTATTATTATTATTTTGAGACAGAGTCTTGCGCTGTCACCTAGGCAGGAATGCAGTGAGGTGATCTCAGTTCACTACAACCTCCTCCTCCCGGATTCAAGCGATTCTTGCACCTCAGTCTCCCAAGTAGCTGGGATTACAGGCGTCCGCCACCATGCCTGACTAATTTTTGTATTTTTAGTAGAGACGGGGTCGGCCAGGCTGGTCCAGGCTGGTCTTGAACTCCTGACCTCAGGTAATCTGTCCTCCTCAGCCTCCCAAAGTGCTGGGATTACAGGCTTGAGCCATCGTGCCCCACCAAGAATTCTAAAATTAAACAGTGCATTTTTTTCTCTATTAAAAAATCTCAGGGGGATTGGAAATATATTTTAGGTTCCTCTCTTTTGAATTTTTCTGCCCTCCCCTCCTTTCTAGGCCATATTATTAGCCTCTGGGGAGTTATCCCAAACCTAAGCACTTGGCATTAACAAACCTAAAGTGTGGGAATGGTGACTGAATAAAGCTGTTAAGAGTACCAGGGAAGAAATTAAGAGAAAGTGGCTCATGGTGTCAGTAAATCACAGCATTATCTTGCTACTAGCAGAGGCATCTCAGGACCTTTGATCCCTGCCCTCTTGAACATAGTAGATGCACTCTGATCTTGTTTTATTGTTATTGGAATGGCCTCAACTCACTTGACATTTAAGTGAACATTTTTTCGATTGTGTGTTTACTTGGACTAGAGTCCAGGGCACTCATCATGTTTCTGTCAGCAATTGTATATCCTCACCAAACTTACTGGCATTGGAGGTGCTTAAATGGGTGAGAAAAACAATTTAAAGTAAGAAATATTATGCAGTATTGGTGTATTGTCACTACAGACATCTCAAGTCCAGCATTTAAAAAATTTATGGTAAAATATATAGAATATAAAATTACCATTTTAAACTATTTTCAAATATACAATTCAGTGGCACTAAGCACATTCACAAAGTTGCACAATGCTCACCACTATCCATTTCCAGAACTTTTTCATAATCCCAAACAGAAACTCCATACCCATTAAGCAATAATTCCCCATTCCCTCCACCCCTCAGTCGCTAGTAACCTCTAATTTATTTTCTGTCTCTATGAATTTGTGTATTCTAGATATTTCATAAAAGTTAAATTGTACAATATTTGTTTTATGTCTGGCTTATTTCTTTTAGAATAATATTTTTCAAATTTGTCCATGTTATAGCATGTATTACCTTTTGAGACTGAATAATATTCTGTTGTAGGTATATACCACATTTTGTTTATCTGTTCATCTGCTGATGGACATTGGAATTGTCTCCACCTTTTGGCTGTTATGAATAGGCTGCTGTGAACACTGGTATTTAGCATCTGTTTGAGTTCCTGCTTCCTGCTTTCAGTTCTTTTGGGTATATACCCAGGAATAGGAATTGCTGGATCGTAATGTAAGTCTATGTTTAGCTGTTTGAAGAACTGCCAAACTGTTTTCCACAGTGGCTGTAACATCTTACATCCCCACCAGCAATACATGAATGAGAGTTCCAATTTCTTCACATCTTGGCAATACTTATTTTCAGGTTTCTTGTTGTTGTTTGATAATACTTATCCTACTGGGGGTGTGAAGTTAAGGTATCTTATTATGGTTTTGATTTAATGTTTCTTTAATGGCTGGTGATATTAAGCATCATTTCATGTGTTTAGTCATTTATATAACTTTTTTGGAGAAATGTCAGTTTTTTAAAATTAGGTTTTTTAAATAACTGGAGTTACATATTCTGCATATTAATCTTTATATATTCTGGATATTAATCCCTCATCAGATAGATGATTTGCAAATATTGCCTCTCATTCTGTGGGTTTTCTTTTCCCTCTCTTGATCATGCCTTTTGAGGCACAAAAGTTTTTAATTTTGAAGTCCAGTTTATCTGTTTTTTTCTGCTGTTGCTGGTGCTTTTGCTGTCATAGCTGCTAAATCATTCCCAAATCCAATATAAGGAAGATTTTCTGCCATGTTTTCTACTAAGAGTTTTATAGTTTTAACTCCTATATTTAGGTCTCTGATCCATTTTGAGTTTACTTCTTTTCTTTTCTTTCTTTCTTTCTTTTTTTTGAGACGGTCTCACTCTGTCATCCAGGCTGGAGTGCAGTGATGCGATCTCAGCTCATTGCAACCTCCACCTCCCAGGCTCAAGTGATTCTCCCATTTCAGCCTCCCAAGTAGCAGGGACTACAGGCTTGTGCCATCATGCCTGGCTAATTTTTAAATTTTTTTGTAGAAACGGGGTTTCACCATGTTGCCCAGGCTGGTTGCTAATTCCTGGACTCAAGCAGTCCACCAGTCTTAGCCTCCCAAAGTGCTAGGATTACAGGCATAAGACTGCAACTGGCCACGCCTTTTTTTTGTTTAATGAAACCAATGACAAGGTCAAGGTTGGTGTTTGTGCTTTAGCATTTCTTCTTAAAGAAAGATGAAACTCTTCGTAATAGTGATGAATTAAGATGGAAGATTAGCTGAGTTGAACTTACTATGGATAGTGTGTAAACCGGTTGCATCTATTTGAAGTTCTTACTGTGACGAGTGGTCTCTAAGGAATGTATTTGTTGAAAAGTCTTTGGTACAAACCAAGAAAAGTAACCTTTATCAAAAAGACCAAATAAATTCTCATTGTCCTAGTTCATGAAATAATACTCAGGGCATGCTCTTCACAACTTGGAAAATGTAGAACTTGCGCGTTACCTCACCCTACTGGCTTCCATACTACACGTGCAAGAGATATTTGTGTGAGAGAATGAGCGCTTCTAAGTCAGTGAAAGCTACCAACCTATATATACCCTCTGACTTTTTTTTTTGGAGACAAAAATTTGCTCTTGTTTTCCAGGCTGAAGTGCAGTGGCGCGATCTCAGCTCACCTCAACCTCCGCCTCCTGGATTCAAACGATTCTCCTGCCTCAGCCTTCTGAGTAGCTGGGATTACAGGCATGTGCCACCATGCCCGGCTAATTTTGTATTTTTAGTAGAGATGGGGTTTCTCCATGTTGGTCAGGCTGGTCTCGAACTCCCGACCTCAGGTGATCCACCCATCTCAGCTTCCCAAAGTGCTGGGATTACAGGCATAAGCCACCACGCCTGGCCCTCTGACTTATTCTTGAGAGATTTATCGGTTTGTGAATGGATCAAAAGCATACAACTGAAGATTAAAGAACAGAAAAATAGGTGTAGTTTGACTTAAGAATGCATTCATGATCTCCCTTAGTGATCTTTTTTCTTAAGAGTTTTTGGACTCTTGCCCTCCCCCACAAACAGGGTAGAGTAAGAGAATAAGCTAAGTATTTAAACGGAGAAACTAGGGTAACAGATAAAAAGAAAAAAAAATCCCTTTCCAAAAAGAGATGATCCCTTAAAAAAAGATAACTGTGGCTAATAAAATTATTAATAAAAATAAATTAGAAAACATTCATAAAACTAAACAAAGTAAAAATCTAATCAGAATATATTATGAGGAGCCAACCCCTAAAGGAGATTTGTGAAGATGAAATGTGATAATTTTGTCCATCTCTACAAAAAAATGCAAAAATTAGTTGAGCATGGTGCACGTCTATAATCCAAGCTACTCTGGAGGCTGAGGCGGGAGAATTGCTTGATCCTGGGAGGCGGAGGTTGCAGTGAGCCTAGATTGTGCCACTGCACTCCAGCCTGGGCTACAGAATGAGACCTATCCAAAAAAAAGGGAAAAGAAATGTGATAATTTCATGCTAGATTCATTGAATTGTATCAGCGTTCTGATTAGCATAAACGAACTTGACAAAGCCTATGGTGAATAGATTTGCATAGCTGGTAGGTTCATTCTTTATAGTTTTAACTATGAAGCAATAAACGATTAATAGACTATAGACTACTGTTATATAGGATTTATACTTTACTTTTTTTCCAAAAGGCATTTGAAGTGACTTGCAAAATTAAGCACATATAAAATGGGGCAAAGGACTAATTTTTTAAAATAAAGCACATAAGAAAATATGCTTCCAAATAGATGTTATCCTTCATATAGTTACCTTATTAAGGAAAATTTACTCCAATATTGCTTGCTTAGACATTTTAGGAATTCTTTTGGAATTGTTTTCAGAGCCAGCTTATAAACTCAAAACCTGCTTTATTGTTTTACATAGTCATACTTTTTTTAAAACCCAGCTCGTTTTCCCCATTTATTCGTTAGTTGCTCCAAATAACCCTCACCTCCAATTAAATTCATCACCTGTTGAGGAACAAACATGTGCCACCAGGGAGGATGTCTAGAATAATGTACTGTAGACTCTAAAAGTAATTTTAAAATAAGAATTCTCAATGTTTTGAGTAGTGGTTGCGATACTAGAATAAATACATATTGCTTCTGGATAAATACAATTGCTTCTGCATATTGTTTGTTGTTGTTGTTTTGGGACAGGTTCTTGCTCTGTCACCCAGGCTGCAGCACAGTGGTGCAATTGTAGTTTACTATAACCCTGAACTGCTTGGCTCAAGTGATCCTCTTACCTCAGACTCCTGAATAGCAAGGACTACAGGTGTATGCCACCATAGCTGGCTAATTTTTAAATTTTTTGTAGAGACAGGGCCTTGCTATGTTGCCAAGTTGGATCTTGAACTGCTGGGCTCAAGCAGTCCTCCTACCCCAGCCCCCAAAAGTGCTGAGACCGTTGATGTGAGCCATCACGCCCAGTCTGGGAGTGATTGTTTTGAATGGGTGAAGGCTCATTTCGATGTGTAAGTTCTATTATGTTTGTTTTTAACAGACATTATTAGTCATATCTCATAATACAGTTTATTTTCATTTCAGAATTCCATTTTTGTTTCTGTTATTTTGAGATAATTGTCTTTTAGAAAGAGACAGCTTAATTTGGAGCAAATCCATTATTGTTAGGTAAAAATACTTGTTATTTGTAGTTTGTTTCTTTAACTGAACTAAGCTTTATTTAAACTAAGCTACTTTTGGTGTCATCCCTTATTTAAAAATTTTCTCAGTGGTTACACTGTTTTATTTTCTTTAGCATACTACCTATCTCTTGCTCTGATTTCCTAAGAATATTAATACCTGATAATAATAACCAGTACTATCTTACCAAAAGAACAATGCTGTTGGTAGAACAGGTTTTCTCATTAAGAGTATAATATTGACAACATAGTATAGTTCTGTGTATATATAGTATAACATATATACTATATATACTATATATAGTATATATAGTATAATTCTGTATGTGTGATACATAATACTTGTGTACACTTCTGCTATTTAAAATGTTTTATGAAGAACAATTTTAAAACTTTCTGATTTGATAAAATTTATTAAGTTTGGTGAGAATAAATTAGGGAAGATGGATGAAACAAGAATCCAAAATAGCAAAAGTTGTTAAAGCTGTGTGATGTGTTTAAAGCAGCTCATTACATATTTCCTCTACTTTTGTGTGTATGAGTAAAAATATCCTTAATATTAAATTTAAAAATAATGTGGCAGAAACTAAAAAAATACCAATAAAGTGTTTTTTTTTTTAAAAGAGGCATTTAAATGTTAAGGTCCTTTAGTCTTTTCATTTCCATTTGAGATATTATAGTCCTTGTTATTTTAGCTGCTTCTTTTTCTTAAACTTCAGAATTTCTTATAGTACCTTCCTCAGGAAATAAAGTACTATTTCTACAGTCAGGCAGTGCTTTTGAGGTGGTCCCTCCATGTTAGGAAATAATTTAAAAGAAATAATACTCCAGTGCATTATCTTACTTGTAGATGAAAGCCTTTGTATTCGTTGAGATAAACATGCTTAATACTATTATTTTTAGACATATATTACATATGAAATATATGGCATATTTTTGGTGTATATTACTTTTTAGACAGCTTTTTAATATATGAGTCTATACTTAGTTTCCAAGCTTTGATTCCTTTTATGTCAAGTCTGTATCCCAGTTAAAGTTTTCACTAATATGAAATTAATCTCTCTGAATTGCAATAACACTTGGTTTGTTTCTAGATTAAGAAATGTAAAAGATTGCTTAATAAAACCCATTTCATCTCCATTACATGGTAAGTGATAGAATCAATTACTAGTGTTTATGATCTTTACTTTTTATTGCCAATTATAAAAGCATTCAAATGTAGGCCGTATTTTTTGTGTGTGAATGTCATGTAATAATATTAGTGGCATCAGTGAAGTTATTAAGATGATTTTTTCACTCCCAGCATCCAGGCTATTTTCTTTTTTTTTTTTTGGAGACAGAGTCTTACTCTGTCACCCAGGCTGGAGGGCAGTGGCATAATTGCGACTCATTGCAACCGCTGCCTCCTGGGTTCAAGCAGTTCTCCTCCTCAGCCTTCTAAGTAGCTGGGACTACAGATGCACACTGCCATGCCCGGCTGATTTTTTTGTATTTTAGTAGAGATGGGGTTTCACTGTGTTGCCCAGGCTGGTCTCGAACTCCTGAGCTCATGCAGTCCACCTGCCTCAGCCTCCCAAAGTGCTGGGGTTATAGGCGTGAGCCACCGCGCCTGGCCAAAGGCTATTTTCAACATGACTAAACTTGTTTTCAACATAGTTCTAACATAATAGCTACCTTTGATTCATTATCTCCTTTCTGCTTACACATTCTCTGGATGTTTGTTTTATCATGCAGATAATAGCCAATGAGAAAAGGACAAATGATAATGGAATCAAGTTGTGTAGCAAAGATTTAGGTTAAACCTTATGAATAAGACACTAATACTGTAGTGGATTACCTAAGCAGATCATGAGGACGTTGTGATTCTGTCATTGGGAACATTTGTTCTGTTTTGATAATCAAGTGAAGAAATCAGATTCAGACGATTATAGGGGTCCACATCAAGTGACCACATAGAGGTTCTTTTATTTTCTGTTTTTAATCCACTTCCTCAGTTTTTTCCTTGGGATGAATAGACTGACATTACCCAGAATACTTTGTTATTAAAGAATGAATTTATTTCCATCTAGATTTCCAATTCATTAAGTACCTAAATTCTGTTTATTTCCTTAAGACTCTTTGAAGAAGTCAAACATTTCAATTAAATAGGATAGATAATGTATGTGGAAGTATATGACCTAAAGTATAGGCTGGGGGTGCACACTGTTGGCCCATGGACCCAACTTAGACCACAGACCATAGTTTGGCTGAAAGAGTTTTTGTTTGTTTAATTGGGTCGGTATTTTTATTTATTTATTTATTTATTTATTTTTGAGACAGAGTCTTGCTCTGTCACCCCGGCTGGAGTGCAGTGGTGCGATCTCAGCTCACTGCAACCTCCGCCTCCTGGGTTCCAGTGATTCAGGCACGTGCCACCACGACAGGTGTGCGCCACCACGACGTGTGTGCGCCACCACACCCAGCTATTTTTTTTTTTTTTGTATTTTTTAGTAGAGACAGGGTTTCACCATATTGGCCAGGCTGGTCTTGAACTCCTTACCTCGTGATCCACTCGCCTCAGCCTCCCAAAGTGCTGGGATTACAGGTGTGAGCCACCATGCTGGCCTAATTGGGTCAGTATTACACAATTGAGAGATTACAGGTAAAAGTCTAGGTTGGCTGTTACCACACAATTGGCAACATTTGGCTCCCATTCCCACAGGGAAGTCAACTACACTTGAGTAGCCAGTTTCTTCTCTAGACAAGATGTGCACCCTCATGTATCCCACTTCACACATTAATTCACTTGCCTAGTCTTGACATAGATGTTTGTAATATATTAGCTGAATCTGAATTTCAGAGAGTTGTCAGGTAAACTTTATAGTACCTTGAGAAATTGGTTACAAAAATGAGTTATCTGTATAAGCCTGAATAAATCATACATAAATCATGCATAGTTTCTAAGAAGACTTCCTGGGCTGGATTGATTGGCCCCCTTTTTTGTCCCTCTATACTTTCTTAGTCATTTGATTAGTCTTATTGATCTCCTAAAACTTATTATAAATATCTAAGTGTATATCCCTTGTAATATGCCATGAGCTATGAGCTCCTTCAAGGCCCAGGATCATACATTATTTTGTTTTTTGTTCTCAGCTTCTAGTACCTGGTACACAGTAGGTATCCAAATGTTTGTTAAATTCCTCTAACTTTAGTACAGGCATTTGAGTGCTGTGGTCTGTTTATTTTTGGAAAAAAATATATATTAGCTATTTCTGCTTTTTGTATTACAAGCAGCTCCTTTGGTTAAAGATGATTTTTAAAAGTTATCTCAATAATTTTCAATTTTTCTGTCTTAAATTGAAAACAGTACTGAAAATACAAGATCTTTGTAAGTATACAGATTCTCAGATGGAATATTTTTGAATTAGGTATTTTTTTCATTTTATTTAAAAATATTCTTCTAATCTTAATATTTTTAAAACAAATAACTCTTAATTACCATTTAATTTTGCATTTGCTTGCAATAAACTGAAATTGGCAGTCGCTCAAACTCCACTTACTTTACTTATTTACACATCTAGTCATTTGGGAGTGTGTTTTACTTTGTATTACTAGAAGTATTGCCATGATATCTAGCTGTTTTAAGTAAATTAAAAATAAGGCCATTTTAGGAAATTTGCTTTGAAAATTTAGAAAGATATGAAAATATCTTTTTTAGGTCATTTGTGATCTCTTAGGTTACAGATAGAATTTTTGCCTGTGTCTATTTAATGTGTAGGATTTTCATATAGTTTTGGAAAATGGAAAAAACTCCTCGAGCATTTGTTTATATGATAATTGGAAAGATCTCACTTAAAATTTTCTCAGAGAAAAATGTGCGTTATCACCTTTTCTAGTTAGAGGCCTAGAGAACCAACATTATGTAACCTACAGCTAAATAGATGAGCATGTTGATGTTGATCATACTTATAATGTAAAAGCAAATGACTATTCTTGGGTGGTTGGGTTGCATTTTTGGTTTTCATTGTGATTGCTGGTAGTGTTGTAATGCTTTTAGGACTTTTAGACATTACATCTGGTCATTTCTGCTCTTTGGTTGAGTACCCCAAAAATCTAAGAATTGGAGGAGCCCAGTTACATGTTTTCAAAAACCTAAATGTCTCTAGGGAAAATGACTCCCTATAAAGTTAAACATAATGCATATCTTTAAAGTGTCAGTATACTTAATGGATTATGTATCTTCAACTCAGTTATTTTACTGGACTGGGTAGTTTCTTTTAACTTTATAGAGTATATATTGGCTTACTAAGGGCAGATTTCCACTGACAATCAAAATTTAAAAATTTCCTTCCATTCCAAATTTAGATATCTGGTTAGATTTTTAGCAGTGTGCAGTTGATTGTAGTCATCTTGATAATGATGACTAGAATCTTGATAATGACTAACCTTTAGTTAGGTATAGGTAGACTCAGCTAAAATGGGTACTTGGAAGCAAGGTGAGGCCACTCTGGTTTGTTTTTATATCCTTTATTCAGTCTGTTTCACTACCCATAGTTTAATTTTAAACACCGTTTCCCAGCTGCATTCAGTTTCTATCGTGTTAGCCTGAAATGTGCTAGAGAAAATAAACTAAGACCAGTAGACTTATTTTTCTGTTTGTCTTTCGACTTAACATTTTAGGATCCGACTTGGCTTGCATTCCAGACTCAGGGTGCCAGAAAAGTAAATAATACACAATCATACTTAGGCTTATCTTCAATACTCTTGTTTTGTTATGGCCAATTAGGCTAATTTTAGTGATGGTCAGAGGCTTCTAAATTGGAGGGCAGTAGTAACTCCTGTAATACCAGTTTCCAAATGGTATCTCTCTGTTCCAGCCCATCACAACAGTTTTAAAACCAGCTTTTGTTTTGTTTTTGTTTTGTTTTGTTGCTTTGTTTTGTTTTTTAACAGGAGAGCCAGTGTAACTCCTTCAAGACTGGAGTGACACACACTGCATCTGCATCTGCCTCATGTGAGTTCTCATTTTGGCAGCAGCACTCTGCTAGGCTGGAACCTCTGTAGAGGTTTGCCCTTTATTTTTCTAACTCTATAAATTACTACATAGTGTGTCTTGGTGGCAATGGTAAAAAAGTGCATGAGAATTCCAGACTTCCCTACGGAAAGTCTTCTGCTCATTCCAAAGGGACTTCGTCTTTTAACATATATTCTATCTTGTATGAACAGCATCTACTCAAAACAGAGCCCACAACTTTCATCCCGAAAACAGTTATTTTTTGAAGAACTGTTTTTTCCTTGCAGATTATGGAGTAAAGAATATCTTCAAATGCTCTCAGTAACTTCAACTTTCAAAGCGTTGGTTGTTTTCTTTATAGTCTAATTATGTAACCTGAGAACACTGTGTGCTGTCCTAGTGGCTGAAGCAGTCCTCCTTTTTGGACTCCAGCCCTTAAAATAGCTTCTTCCTTTGTCTTCCCATATTGAGTAACTAGGGGGTAGGCCAGAGTACCTTCTGGGAGAAGAAATAAGCAGATAATGTGTGAAGTTATGTTTACTCTAAGCTATTGCTTGGGTTTTGGAACCACAGAAAGTCAATTGTGAGAGTTGAGCCTGAAGCTGTGCATCATTTACATGCCACAGTTGTGGGAGAGAAATTGAAATTAGAGCCTTTGCAGCTGTAGAGAGACATAAAACTCTCAGTCTGAGGAGATATATATGGTTTCCCATAAATATCTGAGGCTGACTTTGTAGAGCCTGGTTGATTAAAAAAGGAATTTTATTTTTTGTATTTTATTTTTATTTTCTTTTTTTTTTTTTTTTTTTTTTTTTTTTTTTTGAGACGGAGTCTGGCTCTGTGGCCCAGGCTGGAGTGCTGTGGCCGGATCTCAGCTCACTGCAAGCTCCGCCTCCCGGGTTCACGCCATTCTCCTGCCTCAGCCTCCCAGTAGCTGGGACTACAGGCGCCGCTACCTCGCCCGGCTAGTTTTTTGTAGTTTTTTTTTAGTAGAGACGGGGTTTCACCGTGTTAGCCAGGATGGTCTCGATCTCCTGACCTCGTGATCCGCCCGTCTCGGCCTCCCAAAGTGCTGGGATTACAGGCTTGAGCCACCGCGCCCGGCCCCTTTTATTTTTATTTTCAAAGGAATGGCGGTACTTAGCTTCAGGAATTTTTGCCACCAGGTCACAACAAATATGTTTATCACTAGGGACACTTAGAATAAAACATCTAAATTCATGCTCTATGTGGCTGCGATTCTGCTTCTTCAACCTTGGTTGTACTATATAGCAGATAATTTAATGACCAGGGAGTTTGTGTTGCTGAAATGATTATCTGGGATGCTTATGAGAAAATGTCAATAGCTTGTAGGTATTACTGATTAATATAGAGCTTGATGAAATAGTGTTGTCTGGGCAGAACTTGGACTCTCTTTACTAAATCCATTCCCACTTGTGAGTAGAGCAATTTATTTTGGACTAGTTGAAAAAAATTGGAAGGAGAAGTGTATGTTTCAACACCCAAGCTTAAGTTTTGATGGCTTATGTAATCTAGAAATTCATTTTTTGCGGTGGTAGTATATATACCCTATCACAAAGAGCTTTTGTTTGTTTGTTTGTTTTTTGAGATGAAGTCTTGCTCTGTCGCCCAGGCCAGAGTGCAGTGGTGCAATCTTGGATCACTGCAGCCTCCGCCTCCTGGGTTCAAGGATTTTTCCTGCCTCAGCCTCCCAAGTAGCTGGGAATGCAGGTGCGAGCCACAATGCCCGGCTAATTTTTGTGTTTTTTAGTAGAGATGGGTTTCACCATATTGGCCAGGGTGGTCTCAATTTCCTGACCTCAAGTGATCCGCCTGCCTCAGCCTCCCAAAGTGCTGGGATTACAGGCGTGAGTCACCACTCCCGGCCTTACAAAGAGCTTTTGGATGAGACTCAAAGAGACCTAAATTTTGGCTTCAGCTGATGTTTGTACTTGCTGTGTAACTTCATGTCAGCTAATGGTGAAGATATATCATATTTTTAGGAAGTATTCTGAGCTCATTGAGAAAAGGGAAATTTAAAGTATTTCCATACGTGGAATTTCTAGAAAGTCACTTCGGTTGAACACTCGGGAAATTCTGCCCTGCAAATAAATATAATGTGGCATGTATAGTGTTTTTATTTTCTGCTATTCTAGGATTTGTGCTGTCAAAATGGGGATTTGAGACTTTTTTCTCCCCTGTATTGTTTTTCACTGAAAATTCTGAATACATTAATTTGAGTTTCAAATCCAAATTGTCTCATAGACATAGGTTTTACTCACTGGTTACTGCATTGCTCTATAAGTACCTGATTATCTAGCTGGAGAAAATTGCTGATTTAGGGGTGAGTGTGGATGGGAGTAATTAAGATTTGTTTTTTGTCTCCCACTCTTAAGGCATATCCAGAAGATTGTCCTTCTGAAAAATTAACAGTTGAAAACATTTTATATGGACCACATCCTATAAGAATAAATGTCAGTAGATTACCCAAATTACTTAGCTATACTGGAATTTTATTTCATTAAATACAGTTTGAGATAAATGGGGCCTAGGTTAGGATTGAGGAATAATTTTCGTTTTATGGAGATTGTACTAAAATGAGATTTACTTGCAACTGGGGTAGGGGCATGGGGCATTGAGGAGGGTAAGGTGAGAGTGGTTATACTTTTAACATAACTCAAATTTACAACACTAGATGCCATGCCTTTGGTTTTATGATACACCAGCTCTTACTCTGTATATAGCACTTTATTTTTTTAACCACAGTATACATCATATAGATTTAGGAATTCCACACTTAAGTCTTCAACAAGTTTTTTTTAGGGGGATGGGAGAGGATGAGGCAGGATTTAAGGGGAAGAAGGTAATATAGCCAGTTTTGAAAACGTTAGCCATGGCTGGGCATGGTGGCTCAGCCTGTAATTGCAGCACTTTGGGAGGCTGAGGCGGGCGGCTCACTTGACGTCAAGAGTTTGAGACCAGCCTGGCCAACGTGGTGAAACCCCCGTCTCAACTAAAAATAGCCAGGTGTTGTGGTGGGCACCTGTAATCCCAGCTACTTGGGAAGCTGAGTCACGAGAATTGCTTGAATCTGAGAGGCAGAGGTTGCAGTGAGCCGAGATCACGGCCACTGCACTCCAGCCTGGACAATAGAGTGAGACTCCGACTCAGAAAAAAAAAGAAAAAGAAAAACAATGTTAGCTAGGGTTAGCGTTGGCATTAAATTATTATTACCCTTGTAACAACAAAAGAAATAAAAATGTTTTTTTTTCTTTTGGCATTGTTGTGATGAGATGAGACTCAAAAGACCTTAACAATTTTAGGCTTCTGGTTTTCAAATCTGACAAATATTTATTAAAGGATTTTGAAAGCCCAGCTTGCTTTTTAAAAATCTTCAGTTTAATTTTAAAAACAGATGTACATTAATATAAGTTTTAAAGGTACTGGAGGTACATGACAGTCTCCTTCTCTGTCTCTTAAAGGCCACTCAGTTCCCTTCCTAGGAGGCAACTAGTATTACTGTTATATATTTCCAGAAATATTCTAAAGGATTGTTTTTGGGAAGGGAAAGTTGAATCACACTCATTAAAGTATTAGCACCAACTTTGACAGATAGACTAATTGCAATGAAAAATCAGTTTGCGCCATAAGCTAAAGATGTTAATAGTAGATGGAAGAACTATAATAATATAATAATAATTGCATTATTATGAGATTACAAGAATAGGATGAATATTTTTGCCTCATTTGGCATTTAGGAAACTGGCAGGTCTTTTTAGTTGTTATTTTAATTATTTTATTTTATTTTATTTTATTTTTATTTTATTTTATTTTTTGAGACAGAGTCTCGCTTTGTCGACCAGGCTGGAGTGCAATGACCGGATCTCAGCTCACTGCAAGCTCCACCTCCCAGGTTTACGCCAGTCTCCTGCCTCAGCCTCCCGAGTAGCTGGGACTACAGGCGCCCGCCACCTCGCCCGGCTAGTTTTTTGTATTTTTTAATAGAGACGGGGTTTCACGTGTTAGCCAGGATGGTCTTGATCTCCTGACCTCGTGATCCGCCCGTCTCAGCCTCCCAAAGTGCTGGGATTACAGGCTTGAGCTACCGCGCCCGGCCTGGTTGTTATTTTTAATATGGCTTACTCACTCCTGGAGACTGATGGAAGGATGCTTACCTAAATATTTCATTTGGAAGAAACCTATTTAAAGGAGCAACATTTTCTTTTTTGTTGTTTTTGAGACAGAGTCTCACTCTTTCACCCAGTCTGGAATGCAGTGGCTCAATCTCGGCTCCCTGCAACCTCTGCCTCCCGGGTTCAAGAGATTCTCCTGCCTCAGCCTCCCGAGTAGCTGGGATTACAGGCGCCTGCCACCACGCCCAGCTAATTTTTGTGTTTTTAGTAGAGATGGGGTTTCACCATGTTGGCCAGGCTGGTCTGGAACTCCTGACCTCAAGTGATCCGGCAGCCTTGGGCTCCCAAAGTGCTGGGATTACAGGTGTGAGCCACCGTACCTGGCTGCAACATTTTTTTTATGCTTGAATTTCAGTAGTAACTCTAAAAAGTTTTTTCATTATGGAAAATTTCAGACTTATACAATAGTAGAGAGAACCCCCCAATTGCCTGAAATCCCTGTTATTTGACCCGTAATAAACTCAATGCTCCTTTCGCAGATAGGGAGAGACTTAGTTTTATATACACACTGGCTTTTTTTTTTTTTTTTTGGAGACAGAGTCTCGCTCTGTCACCCAGGCTAGAGTGCAGTGGCATGATCTCAGCTCACTGCAACCTCCGCCTCTCAGGTTCAAGCGATTCTCCCACCTCAGCCTCCTAGCTGGAACAACAGGCAGGCACCACCACACCCGGCTAATTTTTTGTATTTTTAGTAGAGACGGAGTTTCACCATGTTGGCCAGGCTGGTCTCAAACTCCTCACCTCAAGTGATCTGCCCACTTCGGCTTCCCAAAGTGCTGGAACTACAGGCATGAGCCACCATGCCTGACCAATTCTTCAGTATCTAACTCCAGTTCATATTTAGATTTCCCTAATTGTCACAAACATCTTTTTATGGTTGGTTTACAATTATAACGTGCAAAATACAATTTTGATGGCATACATTGTTAGAGCTGATAAGAAAACAGTCTAACAAGTGGAACAAGTATGTTGATTGGAGAAGGCATATAAAGCAACTACCCAAGCCAAACAGGAATTCCAAAAATAAATTATTTTAAAAGTTCATTTTGAAGGATTTCTGCAACAATTACGCACAACACTGAAGCTTTCAACATATATAGACCTCCCTTAGTTTTCTGTGTACTTTTATTCTCACGATTAATATCACAGCTATGCATACTCATTTTTTTTTAAACCGTGGGAATGAAAGAATAAAGGGAAAATATGTTTGAAATAGGTTTCCTGAGAATGAAGGAACTATACTGAATAATTTGATAATTCAGCTTGTCACTGTGCTCCTGCTATATAATATGACCTATTTCCACAGACTAACAATTGAGTTTTCTAATTACTTGGGGCAGTACAGAACATGGAGTTTGAGGGGGGAAAAGAAAAATGGCAGAATTAGGAGGGGGGAAGAATTGGGAAAGAGCAGAAATTCATTCATTTTCATTCTGTTTTAATTGGCTGTTCTTTCTGGTAACTAATGAAAACCTCCTCTTTGTGCAGTGTACAAGTCCCCGGAGTATGAGTCCCTTGGTTTTGAGCTTACTGTGGAGAGATTAGTTTCTATTGGCTATCCCCAGGAGTTGCTCAGCTTTGCTTATGATTCTACATTCCCTACCAGGTAATTTTTAAAGATATTTTTGGATTAAGACTACTTTCTTTACCCCTCAAATTAGACATTCCAAATTCATCCTTAATAGCAACAACAAAAAACCCCCCAAAAACATTGAGTAATTCTTTGTTGTTTTTTTGGTTGGTTGATGTTGATTCTAAAATTACCATGAACTTTTCATATACACCAATCTTGGTGTTCCTGAATTAAGCTCATTTTATTGCAACTGAGGAAGACCCACTTATGGGTGAAAAAGGAGATTACTAAAACTGACGGGTAGTAATGACAGGTGGTGCTATTTGGGGCTGTTGGCAAATAGGTATATGTGTTTCTCTAATACACTTAACATGATAGAAGCTTGGCAGTTTCCATTTCTGGATTTGATAGGGAATCTTTAAGATTAAGAAAATGATGTTTACTTGAGATGCTATCATAATATATCGCACATACAGCATCTAATGGAGGAAGATATAAGCCTTCTCAGTTGTCCAAGAAAAAAGACTATGTTTTAGAATGGTACCAGCTGTGTAGTAAGAGGAATTTTGTTTATATCTTGTTTGATTAAGCACTTATTCCTTACAGAAACCAATTATGATTATCTGTCTGGACAGAGTCAATATTTTTTAGCTGCTTTAGAATTAGTTTTTAAGATTTTACTCATTTTAGCTATATTAGGACATACTTGAGTTGGTACAAAGCTTGAATTAGATGAGGTCGGTTCATGATGATTAAATAATACTAAATAAAATTATTGCCTGTATTACTTTGCATTATCAGTCATGTCTTCATTTTCACATAGGGGACTTGTCTTTGACACACTATATGGAAATCTTTTGAAAGTCGATGCCTATGGAAACCTCTTGGTCTGTGCACATGGATTTAACTTTATTAGGGGGTGAGTACAAAGAAGCTTTAGCCTCTTTCTAATGTTAAAGTCAAACAATGAGAAGATGACTTCATCTCCCCAGATGTAATATATTTCCCTATTACTTTTCATCATTAAAGAGAAAATTCCCTTACATAAGGTTAGTTAACAGTCATTTATTAGGCAGTTGGAACCCAAGCTGACATATAGTTAGCAATTACATTTTGTTTAAATTAAGTGCCTTCCAATTGTACAGCATACAACAAAACTAATCTTGAAACTTGCCCAGAAGAACTTATTAGTAGTTTTTGACTTATTTGAAATTCTAAGATTTTTATTTTCTTCTTTCTAATACAGTTCTCAGGTAGCTGTTCAAAAGAGGTATGTATATACAAATGCTTTGAAAATTTTTAAACTACAGCAATTTAATGATTAAGAGATTTTTAATAGCCAATATGTTTTTTAGATTCTAATGAATCTAAAGTTTGAATCCTGACATTTGATTGGGTCATTAAAAAAATTTAAACATAAGGTTAAAATGAATATGTGGTAATAATATTTAAAACAAATAAGGATAAGCTTTATCTTTTTTTTTTTTTTGAGATGGAGTTTCACTCTTGTTGCCCAGGCTGGAGTGCAATGGCACGATCTCGGCTCACCGCAACCTCCACCTCCCAGGTTCAAGCAGTTCTCCTGCCTCAGCCTTCCTAGTAGCTGGGATTATAGGCATGTGCCAGCACGCCTGGCTAATTTTGTATTTTTAGTAGAGACGGGGTTTCTCCATGTTGGTCAGGCTGGTCTCAAACTCCCAACCTGAGGTGATCCACCTGCCTCGGCCTCCCAAAGTGCTGGGATTACAGGCGTGAGCCACCACACCTGGCAGAATAAGCTTTATTTTCAAAGTAAAAATATTTCCACTATTGTCACTAATTTGAACTTTTTACCCTAGTAAACAGCAGATGAAATTTAGTATCTACTATTTTTTTGTGTGAAATGTCCCAATGTTTTCTTTAAAAAATCATAATGCCACAATTTGACAACTTCTGTAGCTGTAGCTTTACAGTTATGCATTTCCTCTACTGTTATGCTACCTTATTTACTATTCACATTGTATTAAGGTCAGAACAACAGCTCATAAAACCAGAATAGGATGTGTGTCAGTCTCTCATGTAATGTTTCCATTCATTCTTGATGGCAGAATAGGAAAAACACTAGGCTACATTGAAATGTTTAAAAAGACAGTATCTTTTTTTGTGATAAGAGGCACAAACCAACTGAAATTGTACCAGAGCTTCCTATAGATTTGAGGTCACAGGATGCCCCTTAGAATTGAAGCATCTGATATAAGACTCTTTAGTTGGCATTACTGACATTACACAGGCTCAGAGATTTCCATGTATACCTGAGAATGGTATGAAGTAAACACCCATCTTGACACATCTGAGCAGGCCAGTGATTACGTGCACATTTCCTTCACTGTTTTTATGATGGGGTTCAGAATCCATGAAAATATCAGGAAACAGGATTTAGAATATGAAGTAATTACAGGTTATACTAGTAACTTCAGCTATTTCATACACAGATACTGTCATCATAACTCAGAATCTCAAGATGAACCAGGGTTCTATTATGTCTAAAAAGGAATTTTTGTATTATGAGGGAGGGGTAGGCAGAGAAGAAAAGAGAAGCAGTTGGATAAATTAGTACTACGATCACATTTACTAACTCAAGATCAACAGACTTCCTCTATTCCCCTAAATAAGCCAATAAGGTTTCCACGTAGCTCTTTTGCTAATGCATTTAATAGTTTAAAAAATAAGTCATTTATGAGTAAATGCAGAATCATTCAAATAGCACTTAGCACTGTGCAGTCTTTAAATAGGAAAACTGGCCAGGCACAGTGGCTTATGCCTGTAATCTCAGTACTTTGGGAGGACAAGGAAAGAAGACTGCTTGAGCCTAGGAGTTCCAGACCAGCCTGGACAATAAAGTAAAACCCTGTCTCTACAAATATCGAAAAGTAGCTGGGCATGGTGGTGCATGCCTGTGGTCCCAGCTCTATGGGAGACTGAGGCAGGAGGATTGCTTAAGCCCAGGAGGTTGAAGCTGCAGTGAGCTGTGTTCGTGCCACTGTACTTCAGCCTGTGCAACAGAGCAAGACCCTATCCCCCCCTAAAAAAATAAATTTAGAAAATTAAAATTCCCATTAAAAAAGAGACTGAAGATAGAGGAAAAGAAAGAAATAGTTATCGAAGCTATTACAGTGGTAGGGCTGGAAAAGAAGGGCTCCTTCAGGCTTTGCTCATAAGTTAGGACCTTATATTTTGATAAATCTTTATTCTGTGGGTCACAGAAAGTTAGTAGTAATCTGTGCTATAACTCTCTTCTTCCCATTCCAAGTGTAGCATTTCTTCTTTTATGATACATTTCCTCCCCCAAATTGATTTTTATTTTAAATATATACTAGTGTGATTTGACACTGAAGTTTACAATGTAATTGCTAACTATATTTATAAATCAATTTGGGTTCTAACTGCCTAATAAATAACTGTTAACCCTCTTTATGTAAAGGAATTTTCCTTTAATGATGGAGGGAATAGGGAAGTATATTGTATCTAAGGAGACAGTGTCAGCTTATTAAACCTGACTGAAGAAAATGTATTTTTACTGTTACTTTCCACCTTACTTTTATTAAAGAAAATCTTGGAAAGCTAGAAGATGAGATACTCTACAAAGTTATTCATTATTGGGAGCTCTCATCTCAGAAGAGTGACTTAAGACAGGGAGCTAATGTGATTTTGTATGTCGAACTGGAGTTTATGCCATTTGTAGTTAAGAAACCCAAGCAGGAATTTATCCAGGTCATTCTGCGTGTGAACTTTAAATTTGATTTCCTTTATTTAGATTGTTAATCTCCATATATTCACTGTCAGAATTGTGCATTTTTATATTTTAGTATTTTTCCCTTTGAGTTTCTCTGAAATGTTTTCTTTTAGAAGTGTTTCTGTATCTTTAACAAATTCTGCTTCACTGGCTTTTTTTCTTTTAAACCCTGAATTTTCTTCATGGTTCTATTCTGTCTCCTCTTCCTTCCCTGCACACTAAGTGGCTTCATCTCCTCTAATACTCTTCATGATTCCATCTAGTATCTGTATGTAGATGATCTCAGTTATCTCTCAAGTCCGATTCTCTGTTTTAAGTTCTTGACCTTTGTTTCTAGTTGCCTGATAAAAATCTGTTTACTTCAAGCTTAGTATCACCAAAATAGAACTACTCTTACATCCCTTGTTATTCAGTTTTCATATTTTCATTCATCGTACCAACCACCTCTCAGAGACACCTTAGCATGGACATCATCATCTTTGACTCTTAATGTCCCCCCAGCCAAATCTGCTCAGTTTGCTGGGTCTTATTTTACCTTGGTAATCTCTCTTGAATATATGAGTGAGCTAAGATCACGCCACTGCACTCCAGCCTGACCGACAGGGTAAGACTCTGTCTCAAAAAAAAAAAAAAAAAAAAAAAATTCTAGGAGTCAACTGGGTGATTCTGCATTGCACAGCTGATCTCTCCACGCTTTTTCACATGTCTGTGGTTAGCTGCTGGGTAACATAGCATCTAATGTAGAATGGCTTCGTGCACATGTCTGGCATTCGCAGGCTATTGGCCAAGTGCTTCATTTCTATATGTAACCTTCTATCCTCCAGCAGACTATCTCACTCATGCACGTAGTAGTCCGTGGTTCCAAGTGCTGCAAGAGAGATTAAGCTTCAATACACAAATGTTTTTCTAGGTCTCTGCTTGGATCTCATTTCCTGCTATACAAGCCTGTATTCAAGGATAGAGAAATAGACTGAGTTCTAATGGGAGGAGCCACAAAATTGCATCACAAAGAGACAGGAAGAATTTGTGGCCATTGTTGGAGTGTATCACATTGTCTTTCCCTGGTTTATCCTAAAACAGCCACTAATTTAATTTTGTTTTACAACTCAGCCCCGATGGGATTATCCCTCTGCTTTAAAACTGTCAGTAGTACCCTCTTGCCCCTAAATGGTGTAGGAACAGTAGTTTAATCTGCCTCAACCCATCTTTCTAGCTTAATTTTTCTCTGCTCCCCTTTCTCTACCCAAACTGGACTAGTTTCACAACTGGTCCACCTAGCATTTAAGGCCCAGGTCATATGCCAGCACGTGCATGAATCCTTCCTAGATTTTCCTCTCCTTAGTCCTCACATTTGCTTCTCTTTACCCCTTAAGTTGAAATGGTGTTCCCTTCTTTGGTTTTCTCATAAAATTTTGCACCTCTCTTGTGGTAGTTGTGATTTTTTACTGTATAATTATATGTGTATGTGACCCATCTCGCCTACCACACTGACAACTCTCTTAAGAGCTGGAACCTAAGCTGGACATCACACCTGTAATCCCAGCCACTTGGGAGGCTGAGGTGGGAAGATTGCTTGAGCAATCTTCAGGAGTTTAAGTCCAGCCTGGACTTAAAATAGCAAGACTCTGTCTTAAAAATAAAATAAAATAAAATTGAAAAAGAGCTGGAACCTGAACTCATCCATCTTCATAGCTACCCATGCTTAATATTCGGAATCCTGTCTTGCACATAGCCATCAAAATATTTGAGTTAATTTTTGAATAATGCTATTTCCCAGTTATTATTATGTTATTTAAAAAATCATTTAATTTTTAAATTTTTCTTTCAGACCAGAAACTAGAGAACAGTATCCAAATAAATTTATCCAGCGAGATGATACTGAAAGATTTTACATTCTGAACACACTATTCAACCTACCAGGTAGATTCATTCTATGCTTGTTTATTCTGATGCATTTCCCTTCTGTGACCATTAGTCTCTGCTCAAGGGAGATAATGAAGTAAGTTTGAATTATTTCATTATAGCTTATGAGTATCTGTTCTTCATTTTTCAGAGACCTACCTGTTGGCCTGCCTAGTAGATTTTTTTACTAATTGTCCCAGATATACCAGGTATGTACATACTATAATTTTTTTTTTCCAATTGATTTTTTAAATTAATGCACAGGGTTTTAGAGAACTGGCCATTGTAGGTCTTTTCTGCTTTTCTAAAGTGAATTTAGTGCTAGTGAGAGATGCCACATTGCCAGCCTGAGAGATGGGACAGCACCAGCAGCTCCATGCAGGCTCTCACCTCCCACACGGCCCCTCTCCTTGCCAGTGTGCTGCAGCCACCACTTCTGATTGGCTTCTCCTGGGAATGAAGACGGCCAGCAGAGGTGCTAATTGTGACAACTGAGTGGGAGGTTTGTGTGATGATTATCTGTCCAAGCAGAATTACACTAAAACCCCCCAACTCATTTCACAGCAGCTACCCAGGAGCCATTCTGGGATGGTAATTTAATTTCATTTCCAGGCCCGGCAAGATTTGATTAAGGAATAAATACTGTGTATCTTACCAGAAGTAAAATTTTGCATAAGTCTTAAACAAGTTATCCTCTTCCTTTAGGGAGAATTATATAGCCAATACTGAAAGTTTAGCCATATATACCAGAGTTGGCTAACTTCATATCCTCTTTGGGCTTTATCTACATGAAGACACTAAATTTGGTGGAAAGCTGAGTCACTGAGCTAAATAAAAAATGGACAGTACCTTTGTACTTAGGGACAGTGTCAGAAAAGTCAGGGTGGAAAGAACCTAAATGACCAATTTTAAGTTTTAAATGTTTCTTCAACCTGTTTCTAAAAAGTGATAAATTAAAAAAACCTGATATTTTTGGAACTTTGGCCTTTTAGCTTACATTCAATATATTCTTCCATCACTTTGTGTTTGTTCACAATTATTGTATTCCGTTGAACACTATAGCCATTTCTGGTGGTCAAAGTGGACTTTCATTAGGGAGTAATTATTTTCCTCATTAGCCACAGCCTTTACCCATGTGATATGGAACCTTTGGGTCCCCTGGGAAATTTTTGACATATATTTTATTGCCCTGTTTTGGATCCCCTGTCATGTTCTTTTTATCTTTCTGTAGTTGTGAAACAGGATTTAAAGATGGGGACCTCTTCATGTCCTACCGGAGTATGTTCCAGGACGTAAGAGATGCTGTTGACTGGGTTCATTACAAGGTACCTAGAGGCTCTTCTTCACCCGCTCGCTTTCTGGCATGTGTTTTATGGCCTGGCATTAACTTTCCAAATGGAGCAGAGTATTTCCTTTTTTTAAAAAAGGACAAAATGGATTTGCCCCCTAGTGATAGCTCTCTAGAATACATACATTCTTGTCTTTGGTCTTGGAGGTAATGTTGATCTTTCCTCAGTGATGGTGTTTGGCTTCTGGATTTTATTTTAGTTTGCATTTCTCAAACTTAGAAGAGGTTTTAGTGTATTACATTATACTTAACATATCCTTTGTGGATGACAGTGGTCCATTTTTTTTTGTCCAGATACCTCCCACTGACTACTAACATTAATTAATATTAAACTTACATTTATTATAAACGAATAAAATATGAAATGCCTTTTAATTTCACACTTGAAACTGTTTTATATTTTGAAGACAAATTTTAGAGGCAGGGTTGCAGCAAATCATACCTGCTACTTTTTTCTGGCCTTCTGTAGTTTGTCACTTTTCTATTTTGATAAATCCTTAAGAAATGCATTTAGGGCTGGACATGATGGCTCATGCCTGTAATCTCAGCACTTTGTGATGCCGAGGCAGGTAGATTGCTTGAGCTCAGGAGTTCAAGACTAGCCTGGGCAGCAATGACAAAACCCTGTCTCTACAAAAAATACAGAAAATTAGCCAGGCGTGTTGGTGTGGAACTGTGGTCCCAGCTACTTGGGAGGCTGAAGTGGGAGGATCACCTAAGCCTGGGGAGGTCGAGGCTGCAGTGAGCCGAGATTACACCACTGTACTCTAGCATGGGCAATAGGGTGACCTTGTCTCAAAAAAAGAAAGAATTTGGGTTGATTAGTAAACACCATTTTTCTTATAAACTACATGTTAAAAACTGATTTTGTTCTTTTCTTAATTCCTTTTTTTTTTCTTCCCCTAGGGCTCCCTTAAGGAAAAGACAGTTGAAAATCTTGAGAAGTATGTAGTCAAAGATGTAAGTAATATAAGGGAAAATAGATCTGCATAATAGCTCATTTTACCTATTAGGGAAATGAATAACAAGCTGATTTATAATGAAATGGACAAAGGAAGAGATTTCTTTGTCTTGGTACAGTATGTGCCAGATATAATCACCACGAATATTCAGCTAGAGCATAGGTCTTAGTAGAGTTTTTCCATTTCTTGATAGGCAAGAAGACTCAGTATTTCATTTGTCCATTTAGCTTCAATTATAATAGCAGTTAGAGGTTTACTGTATACACATCACCATGCTAAGTGATTACATGCATTATGCCATTTAATCTTCTGTATGACCCTGAGTTAGGTATTATTGTTACCTCTGTTTTATAGATAACTGAGAAATAGAGGGATTAAATAACTTGCCAAAGGTCACACAGTTAGTAAGTAGTAAAGCTGAGTCATACCCAAATCATAACTACTACACTAGATCATCTCAAAAATGTGCATATATGTTACCATTATTTAAAATGCCTTTAACCTGTCAACAGAGAGTAATAAGGAAAGCTTTAAAATACCTTAAAAGGCAATATTGGGAAACCTGATAAAATTTTTTAAAAATTTGTGGTTAATAGTATTGTACCAATGTTAATTTCATACTTTTGATAATTGTACTGTGGTTATGTAAGATGTTAATATGAAGGGAAACTGGAGGAAAAATATATGGGAACTCTACTTTTCACAGCTTTTCTATAAGTCTAGAACTGTTTTTGAATAAAAATTAAACACACATAGTGCCCCAAGATGACATACTTCTTTCTTTTCCTACAGAGTAAAAGTAGCAGAATACAGTATTTTCTCAAAGTACTGTGGTAAAGATTTCTTGTTTTCAGTTTTTGTGCCTCCTATTTTCACCCACCTCCCTTATTTCAAGAAAAAACACTGAATGGGGAGGGTCCGGGAGAATTTGAGTGAAGGAATTAATCTATTTGCTATGAGAGAAGGAAAAGGTATTTTTCTTTCCAGGCACGTGAGGGGTTAGAATTTGCTCATTTAAGCGCACATGGGTGTGGGTATTTCTAGGTAGCATCTGCACATGTCATTTCATTCTGCAAGATGTTTTATAAAACCATAGTATACACACTGAAAGCCGTATCTTATACTCTCTATGTAGAGCATGTTTAAGTCAGCTTCTCCTGATCTCTAACATACCTCACATACTTCAAGAAATCTCAAGTTAATTTAAGTTAATTTAAACTCCTGAGGCAAACATCATGAGGAAGGTAGAGATATGTTGTTAACAGCCATATAACCCTGATAAATATGTGTATAATCTTACATGTAAATCTATTGTATACACTGTGTATACTACATATGTTAATACTTTATTCATTTATAGTGATAATGTGGGATTTTAAGTGCAAAATTCCAAAATCAGCTAACCCTTAAAAGGTTCCCCCATTCCTGTTGTGCACAGAAATCCAGTATATGACAACTCCAAAGTATAAAGATAAAAATGTTTTTGTGTTTCACTCATTATCCAATTACATTTCAGGGAAAACTGCCTTTGCTTCTGAGCCGGATGAAGGAAGTAGGGAAAGTGTTTCTTGCTACCAACAGTGACTATAAATATACAGATGTAAGTGCTTAATGTTTATATTTGTTTATTTATTCAGTGGAATTATTTTGGCCTAAAGAACTGTGAAGACAGGAGGATAGAAGTTTATTAAGTGAAAGTAGTTTCTTGCCTTCTCATTTTCAAACAGTAAAAAGGCAAAAATATACAGGATAACAGTGGTTCTTAAATTTTTCTAGAAATTTATTTTAACCATTTTCACGGATTATGATTGGCTACTTGAAAATTTTAATCTTGGGGTTATTTTAAACATTTGTAAAGATTAAAATGGCTTTTGTGTCTCTTTGGAGCATCATTTCTATAAACTTGAGCAGTCGCATCCCTTATTGATGTGTATATATGACTTCCCTGCTGTTGGAAGACCTGCAGCAATAGATGGTGCACAGATGTTTGGGCTCTTAGCCATCAGAATTTACTACATCTTTTTTTTTTTTTTGAGACCGAGTCTCACTCTGTCACCCAGGCTGGGGTGCAGTGATGTGATCTCGGCTCACTGCAACCTCTGCTGCCTGGGTTCAAGTGATTCTCCTGCCTCACCCTCCCAAGTAGCTGGGATTACAATAGGTGCCTGCCACTGTGCCCGGCTAATTTTTTTTTTGTATTTTTAGTAGAGATGGGGTTTTACCATCTTGGACAGGCTGGTCTTGAACTTCTGACCTCGTCATCCACCCACCTCAGCCTCCCAAAGTGGCGGGATTACAGGTGTGAGCCACCGCGCCCAGCCCAAAATTTACTACCTCTTAAAAACAATTTTTTCCCATGATTAAAGCATGTGGAAAAACTGATCTAATTCCTTAACTTCATCTTACTTTGCTGAGACACAAGTTTATAGTACTAGCAAGAAGTTCCACTTCCCCCAATTTGCTGTACATATAAACTTGATTTAGACACCTGGTGATTTGTAGTAAATAGTCTTATATAAACCATTGGTTTGTTGACTTAGTTGGTCTAGGGATGGCAGTAGCAAAGCCAAAGTGATAGGTTATTTCTGTGTGAGTCATTAGTTTTCTCTGTACTCCTACCTCATATGCTCCTTACCTCCAAATGTGTGTTCAAAAACATCTTCCAGAGGAAGTATGTATCCTCCCTGAGAATGTCAGAAGTCTTTTTTTCTTTTTGGTATATGGTAAAGCATTAATTTCTGGCTTCCACTGCCATGATTTCGTAAAATTTAGAGGAAACAAGAATGTGGTGAGTCCTGTGTTGAAGAAGACATGTTTTGTGAAGAGCTTGTAATTTCTTTAGGTTATATGCCTTTTGCAAAAGTAGTATATGGACCTTATGTTAAATTTTTTTTTTTTCCAGAAAATTATGACTTACCTGTTTGACTTCCCACATGGCCCCAAGGTATGTGACTCAGTAGACCATTGCTTTAGTAATAATGAATGCATTTAATCATTCTGGAATATTAAGGGGGAAAGAATTGGTCAGAACCCACCCAGAAAAGTCCTACTTTTTAAGCCTATTGTCTAATCTTCATTAACATTAGAATCCAGGAGCTAGTAGAATTTAAAATCAAATTGCTAATTTAGAGTCCACAACTTGAATACTTAGTAGACAGAAATAAAAGGGATATTCATGTGATATTTAGTAGGATGGGATCAGAATAATTTTATGCCCAAGAAGTTCTATGCAGAATTAAGTTTGTATGGCAATGAAAGGAGTTTTCAGGTTGTGGAAGATACTTGATTAAAACAGAAAATGTATGTATATTCTTGACAACTTCTAGATTTTGTATTAGTTGTTGCTAAGTTTTTGCCAAGACAGCACTTAACCTTGATATTTAGCAGAGAAGTCTTCATTTCTGCAAAAGGGCTGCACTTAGGTTTAAGGAATACTCCTTGCAACTTAGTCACATACTTACAGAATTTTAGTCCTAGACTTTAGTGAATAAACATCAGCAAATCTGTTTTGAGAACACCTGAAATCACAGGGTACAGTGTCCTTCAGGTTGGTCTTAAAAGGTTAATGCCAGGGTTCCATTTCAGGATAGTCATGATTTTAATGGGCATAACTCATTATTAGTATTGTGATTAGCTTACACTATGAGCCAAAACCCAATGTATACCTAGAGCCATCATTCTGAGAATGTAACCAGTAAAATCTCCTAATAGTTCCATGTTAGTTTGTATACTTGAGCTCTGATGCTGATCTACCTCTCTCTTAATCTGTCCCTTGGGTATTGATTTGCATCTCTCCCTAGCTCTTTTGAGCTCCTTTTAGCAAATTTCAGCTGAGCACACTTTCATATATTAAAGTGCTATGAAATAAGTTATTGTAGTTTAGTAGTAGATGAAACAATTTAATGTGTAGAATACAGTTATTTATTATTTATACCTTGTCTGCTTACCAAAGGATATGGCTTATAATACATAGACACAATACTTTTTTTTTTTTTTTGAGATGGAGTCTCGCTCTGTTGCCAGGCTGGAGTGCAGTGCCACAATCTCGGCTCACTGCATCCTCCCCCTCTTGGGTTCAAGCGATTCTCGTGCCTCAGCCTCCCAAGTAGCTGGGACTACAGGCGCCTGCCACTACGCCCGGCTAATTTTTGTAGTTTTAGTAGAGACAGATTTTCACCATGTTGGCCAGGATGGTCTTGGTCTCCTGACATTGTGATCCGCCCGCTTCGGCCTCCCGAAATGTCGGGATTACAGGCATGAGCCACCACGCCTGGCTGACACAACACCTTTTTGAAAAATAAAATAGTGGGATCTTCTGGCTACAGTTAGTATTTTTATATTCCTTGCATCTGAGTGAGTTAAATAGTAATGCCTTAAAGTAAGGAGTGATGTTTCAACTTTTGCTGTTTCTCCTTCACCAGCCTGGGAGCTCCCATCGACCATGGCAGTCCTACTTTGATCTGATCTTGGTGGATGCACGGAAACCACTCTTTTTTGGAGAAGGCACAGTACTGCGTCAAGTGGATACTGTAAGTCATGAGGATGATCTGTCTGCTAGCACACTGTCGTTAATGTTTCTCCTTTCCCCACTCTTACTCTCCCTAAGGAAACAGGAATTTTTTTTTATTAGCCATATCTCTCTTTTGAAATTAAGAGTTTTGGTCTTAACTGAAGCAGCCAAACAAACCCATTAATTGAAAAGAGTAAGTGCCATTCATTTGGCTGTCTGGCCAAATAGCACTGGTGGTGGGGGGTGGGGTGGGAGGGTTGTGGGGTGAGGGGAGGATTGTGACAGGATGATAAAGTATTACAAAATCCATATTCTTCACACAGAAAACTGGCAAGCTGAAAATTGGTACCTACACAGGCCCCCTACAGCATGGTATCGTCTACTCAGGAGGTAAGTCACAGACTTCCCTTTATTTAATGTCTTTGCTCAGACCTCACTGTGAAAGCTTTGGTGATCTCAGCAAAGTGCCACATGTACTCTTTAGTGGTCTAAGATGTCATCTACTGAAGGTAAATAGTCAGTCACCTCTTAATGCAATAGGAGTCTGGGTTTGAGTATATCCTAATGAATCTGATTTTCACTAAAACGATCAGTTTTCTTTTTTTTAAAATCCTATTGGAGGCTTTTCTCAGTGCCTGGAATCACTTGGGGGTACTTCTCAATATGTTCTCAAGGGTTTCTCAAGGAGTTTCATGGGTATAGGTACATAGTATGTTGGAGTTAGAAACAGTTGAATAAAGCCAGCTTAATGGCAGATTTGTGATGAAATTGGCAGTGGCTCTTTTCAAGGTTAAGCTGAGGATGTAGTTTTGTTGCTCTTGGATTTGGTGATCAAGAGCTCTGGTCAGCACAGTGGAGCTGAAGGCCTTGTCTTAGAAGGCAGTAAGAAGAGAATGGTGAGTCTTTTGTCTTTTTTTTTTCCTAGACTGTTCCTCATACAACTATAAGAACAAAATGAATCATAGTATTTAATGGTTGAATACTATTGGAAGACTGATTTTAATATAGAGACAGTTTTCTCATTGTTCACTCTTGTTTCAGGTTCTTCTGATACGATCTGTGATCTGTTGGGAGCCAAGGGAAAAGACATTTTGTATATTGGAGATCACATTTTTGGGGACATTCTAAAATCAAAAAAACGGCAAGGGTGGCGAACTTTTTTGGTGATTCCCGAACTTGCACAGGAGCTGCATGTCTGGACCGACAAGAGTTGTAAGCCATTTCATAAATCTTTGATGCAATTTATATCTAAATGACCAGCTTTAAATCAAGTCCTCTTTGATAAACCATTACTTTGTATTCAGGAAGTCAGAGGTGGTCAAAAGGTAGGCCTTGATTTGGATACTTCCTTCCCATAGAATATTCAGCTATTTCACAAAACTCCAGAAGTTGAATAAATATGAGAGGTTATCTTGTTTAACCTTCTTGACTCTCTTCGTTAAGTACAGAATGTTGGTGTCTTGAGTTGTGTTACAGTAACACTTTAAGTTGTGAACTGGAGCTCAGCTGTTCCTCTGTGGTCCCATATTTCCCCAACCATGCCTAGCAGTCTCAGTCTCTTTGCCAACAGCCCATATCTGTGATTCTGGGGCAGTGATGGCTCTGAATGTTAATCACCTGTGGTATTTTTAATTGACTTTTCTGAGATCTAGAGAATGAAGCTATATTGTATCCTTGAACTAAGCTACACTGTGTATATGCAGTATATACACTATGCTGAATTAAGTTACGGATATAGTTCTGTAGAAGTGTTTGATACACAAGTTCTCCAGCCAGCCTTGATGCTTATTACCTGCAGCGTGGTGAAGGTGACTCCGGGAACTCAGCCTGCCTGGGGTAGGAGCCCTGGCTCCATAACTTGAAATCTGCATGCCCTTAGGCAAGTTAATGAGACACCCTGTGTGTTAGTTTCCTCAAATGTAAAAATGGGGATAATACCTACCTCCTAAAGTTGATGAAAAACGGAAGCAGTATGTGTATAAAGATAGACAGACATGACAGCCTTTCTCAACCAAGGCTCCTCATCTGAAACACATAAAATTATTACCATTATCGTTATTTTACCTTTCCAACAGCTGAATACAGAAAATTATTTGAGTAACACTTTTCTCAATTCTCCTAAAGATGGTAAATAGAAGAAAATGTGTTATATATACAGTAGATGAAGGAGGGCTTGTCTCGAGGAACCCAGGCTGACAAAGGCTGCAACACACAGGAAGCATGCTATAGATACTGGCTGTTTCTGTTATTATTGTCTGTACCATGAGTGGGATTTTCTGGCTAGCCTTTCATTCATTTGCAACTTTCTGCCTATGAAGTTTTGGAAATCTAGTTGATCTAGCCCTGGACCTGTGACTCAGGACAAGTCACCTAATTCTCAGTCTTTCATCTGAATATGGGACTGTTAACATTTGCTTAGCTGACTACACCTGAGACGGTGTAAATTCTGATATTTTTACAAGCTCAGAATGAGCATGCAGCTGGAAGGGAAAATTGTCGTCATGGTTTTTAAGCAGGAGGAAAGGCGGTTAAAGAGAAGGTGATCATGGCCGGGTGCGGTGGCTCAAGCCTGTAATCCCAGCACTTTGGGAGGCTGAGACGGGCGGATCACGAGGTCAGGAGATCGAGACCATCCTGGCTAACATGGTGAAACCCCGTCTCTACTAAAAACTACAAAAAAACTAGCCAGGTGAGGTGGCTGGCGCCTGTAGTCCCAGCTACTCGGAGGCTGAGGCAGGAGAATGGCATAAACCCGGGAGACGGAGCTTGCAGTGAGCTGAGAACCGGCCACTGCACTCCAGCCCGGGCGACAGAGCGAGACTCCGCCTCAAAAAAAAAAAAAAAAAAAGAGAGAGAGGGTGATGGTGCTCATCTGTTGTGTTGTCAGACTCCAAGTGGGTATCAGTGGGTTATCCTGAAGAGGGGAAGAGGAGGTCACTATACACTCCACCTAGAGCACGTTAGTCCCAGGTTATACTTTTCAGTCACATCTGCAACCTTTTAGTTTTAACAGCAGTTAAGAACTGGGTGCTTATTTATTTAAAATACCTTCCTTTTCCTTCCAAACCTTAACTAGCACTTTTCGAAGAACTTCAGAGCTTGGATATTTTCTTGGCTGAACTCTACAAGTAAGTTTTCTAAAAATTTCTTTCCTAAAAACTTCTTCAGGAATCACTTAGGTATAAAAAATGTTCTTTCCAGGCCGGTAATCCAAGCTATTTGGGAGGCTGAGGCAGGAGAATCGCTTGAACCGGGGAGGTGGAGGTTGCAGTGAGCCGAGGTTGCACCATTGCACTCCAGCCTGGGCGACAAGAGTGAAACGCCATCTCAAAAAAAAAAAAAAAGTTCTTTCCAGGCCAGGCGCGGTGGCTCACGCCTGTAATCCCAGCACTTTGGGAGGCCGAGGCAGGCAGGTTACTTGAGGCCAGAAGTTTGAGACCAGTCTGGCCAACATGGTAAAACCCCGTCTTTACCAGATATACAGAAATTAGCTGAGTGTGGTGGCACATGCCTGTAATCTCAGCTAACTATTAGGGTGACTGAGGCAGGAGAATCGCTTGAAGCTGGGAGGCAGAGGTTGCAGTGAGCCAAAATCACACCCCTGCACTCCAACCTGAGTGACAGAGTGAGATGCTCTTCCCAGAGATTTTCACCGAGGTTTTCTTTTCTCTTTAGGCATCTTGACAGCAGCAGCAACGAGCGTCCAGACATTAGCTCCATCCAGAGACGTATTAAGGTATCCAAATGGGATTTGGGAGAAAACTTGGGAAATAAGTTTAAATGATTTTTTCACGTTTCTGATTTTTAGAGACTGACATTCAACTACTGCTCAATAAATATTTGTTGAATGAGCCAAGAATCAATCTTGTTCTTTGTTGTAGAAAGTAACTCATGACATGGACATGTGCTATGGGATGATGGGAAGCCTGTTTCGCAGTGGCTCCCGGCAGACCCTTTTTGCCAGTCAAGTGATGCGTTACGCTGACCTCTATGCAGCATCTTTCATCAACCTGCTGTATTACCCATTCAGCTACCTCTTCAGGGCTGCCCATGTCTTGGTGAGTGAAGGCTATAATTGACAACCAAGATGTACTCTAAGTCCAGGGTCAGCAGCCAGCTTTGTGAGATGGCACAGGAGATAGTTTGAACATTTCTTTCTGATGTACAGAGCCCAGGGGCAGGTTATATGGTTGCATAAGAAGGGGTCTTTGAGAAAGTGGAACCAATATTGGAAGTTACGGAGTATAACTTTACTCTCTCAAGTCTACTCTATTAAAAGCTGTATGTGGACCAGGCATGGTGGCTCATGCCTGTAACCCCAGCGCTTTGGAGGCTGAGGTGGGAGGACTGATAGAGCCCAGGAAGTCGAGGCTGCAGTGGGCTGCGATTGCTCCACTGTACTCCAACCTTGGTGACAGCGAGAGACCCTGTCTCAAGAAAAAGAAAACGTGGTTTTTACGTTCCTATATTCTGATCTGTTTCAGGACTAATTTGTTTTTGCTGTAAAGTAGAAGATAAACTTTCCTCTCCATCTTTTCCAATTTCTGGCTGCAGCAGACAGTATGGGCACCATTTTGAGGGGCAGGGAGAGAGGAAGACAGGCAACTATAAGTAGTTCTATGAAGATATAAGTCTATATTGACTTGTCCTGTGGTCCACTATAGATGTAACTGCATGGCCACGTAACAAGAGGAGAGGGGTTAGGATTTGGGAAGGTAGCTACTTTGTTCTGCCTGCTCTGAGCCTCTAGCTTTTTTCTATCTAGATGCCTCATGAATCAACGGTGGAGCACACACACGTAGACATCAATGAGATGGAGTCTCCTCTTGCCACCCGGAACCGCACATCAGTGGATTTCAAAGACACTGACTACAAGCGGCACCAGCTGACACGATCAATTAGTGAGATTAAACCTCCCAACCTCTTCCCACTGGCCCCCCAGGAAATTACACACTGCCATGATGAAGATGATGATGAAGAGGAGGAGGAGGAGGAGGAAGAATAAGGAGGAAAACCAAAACCCTGAGCACCCATTAAACAAGTCCTGGCAGGACTCGCGGGAACAAACGATGTCCCTGTTAGGGTTCTACTGGGTGGGGAGGGAAGGGGGCTCCATGAAGGTACATCTGAAAAGTTTCTGAAGATTTTATTCTTATCATAGATACTTGTTTTGGTTTTGTGTATCTGTACTCTTTGCAGATGGTCCAAAATTGTAATGGAGTCTGTATTAGAAGAAAATAAGGGTAAAATCAGGCTGAACTGCATGTATATGGCTCCATTGTGGCTTGTGACACTTTTTAAAAAATCATCCATATGTCAGTGTATCTGGATACACGAGGAAAAGGAGAAGAGTCTCAGAGTGGAACAGAGTGGGAAGAGGTGATCTGTAATGTTACAAATTGTGCTATTACTCCAAGATCCAACTTTTTCAGTGCATTACATGGTCTTGTGTAACAGTGGAGAAATGTATTATTTCCATGATCAAATGTAGTCTCTGTTAAGGTCAAGTTTCCTTTTATAAGCCTTTAAGTCATCCTCAGTGACTCTGGCAAGGCTGCTTCTCTGTCACTGGCTTTGCACAGAAGTATTCTCTACTTGCTTTATTCCCTCTATTTTGAGGGAAAAGACAGTATCCTTATTACCGTTTTTGTTTTTTGTTTAATAGCACAAATGCTTATTATTTGTTATCCAAAAACAACCTTTTTCTTATCTGTGCTAAATCTGTAGAAAGAATTTAGCTGCAAGCGGACAAAGGAACAAGCCCCCAGAAAAGAAAGAGAAGAACTCCCTTTTTATACTACAGAACATTCATTAGTGTGGGCTATATAGCTGTGGCTCATGCTACCCAAATCCAGATTTCTTTATCCTTTAGAGTTGATTGCTGTATATTAAAGTTGAACATCAGAGGATGGGAAGAGGGCTCTGTAAGCCAGAACCTTACTAAAGTAGAGGGCACAATCAGCGTGAATAAATTCACTTCAGAATCCCAAGTTGAGGCCAGGCGCGGTGGCTCACGCCTGTAATCCCAGCACTTCGGGAAGCCAAGGCGGGCGGATCACCTGAGGTTGGGAGTGAGTTTGAGACCAGCCTGACCAACATGGAGAAACCCCCATCTCCACTAAAAATACAAAATTAGCCGGGCATGGTGGCACATGCCTGTAATCCCAACTACTCAGGTGGCTGAGGCAGGAGAATCACTCGAACCCAGGAGGCGGAGGTTGCGGTGAGCCAAGATCACACCATTGTACTCCAGCCTGGGCAATAAGAGCGAAATTCCATCTCAAAAAAATAAATAAAAATCCCAATCCCAAGTTGAAATCACTTCTTGTTTTAAACAAGAATGAATTATTACTGTGTATGTTAGGGTATTAAAACTGTTTCACCAGTACAGTGAAAGTTGTTTCAACATTTTAAACAGTGGTTATAGACTCTTACTTTAACCATCATATATTTGCTTCCATTCTTGTCATTGGTCAATAGGGGAGGGTAGATTAGCTGCTCCAGAATTCAATAAAGTGTAATATTTCTAATGGTGACTTTGACCTATTCTGTAGCACAACTGTAATAGCTATTAGTCTTCAAGTGGGTTTAGATTTGGTGTAGTGACGTCAGTTTGATATTCTCTTCTTTCAAAGGAAATATATTCAAGAATTGTTACATTCTAACATGATTATATTCATGGTGCTTCATAGGCCTCACAATTTTTTCACAGAAAGATTTTTGGAATAGGACTGTAAAGTAAGGCTTTTTAAAAAATCATTTTATAAGCAGGGAACACAGCCTGATAACTTAGTCAAGGATCTGCTGCCTCACTACTTTGGATATATACGGCTTCAGATTAAGTCATCCAGGAAACATACATTCTAAATGGTATCCATTGGGAATATATGCCCCTTTAAAAGAATCAGGTCAGAAATGCAATAACAATTAGACTGTTGCCCATGTTAGGAGACTGTGTGGTCATCCTAGTTACTAATTATTCTCATTCAAGATGGAGATGTTGCCCAGTTTAACATAGTCAAGTTTTCTTAAACCCAAATAATTTATAAGTAGCTTATTACATCTACAGAGCTACCTTATTATGGCAGTACATTTACATATTGTCCCTTTTAGAGCAAGGACCACATGATGGCTTTAACTTACCACTTTTTGTATTGCGTCCATATGAGAGTGTCTTACTAGCCAGATGATTCCATGGCAAATGATTCTCTGGGTCCAAAGATCAGAAAGTGAAAAGCACACAGCTGGAATAAGCAAGAACTCCACTGCTAGTCACAGCTCTCCGTAGGACCACCAAAACGTGTGATTAAGGAGTTCTAGGATTCCGTAAGACCCAGAGCAAAATGGTGCCTCTCTGTATATTATTCTTAAGAGTGTGCTGGGAAGTCAATGGTCCATGGGTAGGCAGGGCAGCTGTAATTGGGCTTTTTAAAACAAATTATGAGTTTCTCTCTGTTGCCAGTAGTTAAGGAAGCCGAACTTAAAAGATAGTTTTTTTCCTTAAAAAAAAAAAAAAAAAAAAAATCCTGAGGAGTTTTACACCATGAGAAGACCATTCTGCCATCTCTTTTGAGAATTTTTTCCCAGGCATTTTGAAAACACTATTTACAGGCATTGTAGAACACCAAGCAACCCCTTCTTGAGTGCTAGACTGAACTTCCAACCTTACAGCATGTACTAACAGGGCCCCTAGCCTCCCCAGCAGTTGGTCAGTGGTACGGCAGACCCCGGCCCTGCTGGGTTTCCTTGGGGAGAGGAATTGGCCAGTACATTCATTCATCTCTGCAGAGATGATAGTGAAAATTCTGATGGTGTACTTCAGAAAAGTTGGTCACAGCCAAGAAAGTTTAGTGTTGTTCTACTTAGACCTAAGATTTTTCTCTTGCTATAAGCATACCTCTGCTGAGACCTAAAATAAGGCAAACCCTTCAAGCTATCCTTTCTAAGATACTTTTAGAAGTGGTTTTTAATAGAACTACAAATCCTTAAGTCACGTTAGCATTGTTAAGAAATCACTTAAAAAAGCCACATGCAGTTGCATGTCAGACTTAAAAGTATTTTGTCCATGTTTAGGTATTTCTAAATCAGATGTATTTATTTAAGAAATACTTTGTCAACAACTTTAAAGCCCAGCGATTTTTCCAAGGCTGCCTGGTCATTTTAAAATAAATACTCTGCTTATTCACCACAAATAGACTGAGACAAACAACTGCATATTTAAGTCTGTATTAGGGTAGGAACCTTATCCACATTCCATGTTATGGAAACTATTTAATCTCTCTTTGATGGTGGGAAAAATGGTAACTATGATCTAGCTATTGCCATACAGTTAACGCTCCAATTCCTCACTGGGCTTAGTAGTTTAGGGCTCAGATACTTAGGTTTCTCATGACAGTCTTTAGTGGTGATCAGGGAATTCAGCTTTTCTTAAAGTTTTTCCTCAAATGGAACGATTTCAAACGATACACAACTTTTGGGAGGCCCTGAGAATGAAATCTCTACCATGGAGCTACCAGAGCAACGCTGAAGATAAAAGAAAAACATGCACTACCGCCAAGGAGCAGGGATGACCACAGGCACAGGCAGCCAGAAAGCAGAAACAGGCGACTTCCAGAAACCCACACTGCCCGTCACGCACCTCCCATGACAGGAATGCAGCACACCACACAGTTCTCGCACTGCTAGGTATCTGGAAACAGCAGAAAGCGAGTCCTTTAAACAGGCAGCACGTTCATTTATAGAATGAGTAAAAAGCTCATCTGTTCTTTACCCCTGGATTTCTCAACCATTTTTCCCTGTCCTCAGACACAATGTCTTCATCCCTAGGCCACAACAGTCTGATTGGTTCCAACAAAGGTGTGTGATCTCAAAAATATATACAGAAGTTTCTCTGTAGAGGTTTAACACAAAAAAAGTACTCCCCATTGAACACACATTTCCTCTCAAACTTGCTGACTGTTTACTGTAAGGCTGAGGAATCTGTTTTCCAATTTAAAACATAATGACGAGTTTTGAATCTGGTCCCCTCGTTTCTTCACACAAAATAACTAGGTACAAATATGTCCCCAGATGTTCTGGTCTCCCACAGAGCTCTTCCCAAAGCCATGTCTGGCCAGGGGAGTAGACAAGGCCTGAGATAAACCCTCCCATACAAACTGGAGCCCAAGCAGCTGAGCACACATTTTCCCACGAAAGGCAAAAACAGCCCTTCCACATCTCACAAGTTCTTGAGATACTTGGAAAGAGGATTTGCCAAGCAAACCTTCCCCACACTGAAAAATGTTTATTCAGTGTCCAGTCTTTGAGAGGGTGTTCTCACCAGAGGTCATCTTTGACCTGAGGGTGTGGGTATTTTGAACACCCCCTGACCTCAAGTCAATGACTTCGGAGAATTGCAGTAGGAAAGCTGGCCTAATCTAAAAATTCCTGTCACGTGTTGGCCTCCTGTTTGAACACTGCACAGTCACTAATACCCTGACAGGAAAAGCACTTCAGAGAAGTCGGGCAACTAATTCTTCCTTAGAAACATGCATCCTCAGTCCTCAGTCATCCACTAGGGGAGACGGCATGCCAGCAGAAAGTCAGAGAAAAGGGCCCTAGAATCATCCCTCTGTTCTGGGACTGCTTGAAAATAGCACAGATGTGAGGCCCTTGGAGGGAAAATGACAAAACCACCATACAAAGAAACCAAAAGAGTTTATTAGCCATCTAACAGAATTCAACTTTTTGGCTTTAATAAAGAATCATCTCTTTATTAAATTACCTTCAAAAAGTATAAAATAAGTTCCTAGAAATCAACTCCAGGCTATAAAAAGGTCAATTTTTACCACTTTCTCTACAAGACTCTGATCAATATTTGTTTCCTCGTGAATTGCTGAGTTGAGAAACGGCTCTGGGGAGCACAATTTTTGTGCAATAGAAACCCTGGGGTACATCACAATGAAGTTTAGAAATGAGCGGATATGTGCGCACTGTGAGGATGCAAGGGGGGATTTTTAGGCAAATCTCATCTTGACACCAGGAAAAACTGCCTCCATTTTCCTTGGAGCGTTTCCTGATTTGAGCTAAGGGCTCATCTAGACCAAGTGAGTAAAACGAAAAACAAACCAAGGCAGCAGGCGGGGAGTGAATGTGCTACCGTGATTTCTTTCCCTAGCTCTGCTGCCCCTTTCTGCCCTGCTTCTAAGGAAAGCAAGCAGGGTCCGGAGCTGGCATTTCACTGGGCCATATTCAGGTAGTTGGGTGATGCCTAGGGAGATGGGAGTGGCAAGTTAGGTCAGGCAGCATCTCAAAGCCAACTCTGTCAGCCGTTCTTCCCTGAAATGTCTCCATCCACAGGACAAGTGTAAGTAAAAGACTGCAAATGCCACAGTTAAATAAATTCAGTAGGGACTACAAATGGACCAGTCAAGAGGCTAAATTATCAGAGCACGATCCTCTTTGGAATGTAAAATAGAGACTAAGAGTGGAGAGAAAAAAAGGGATTCCAAAAAGAGGTGGTTTAGGAATGGACCACAAAGGGTCCCTGAAGCTCCACCGTATGTTCTTCAGGGACTGGTCACATGTGAGTGAGGACGGTAAGAAGAAACAGAAGACAAAGTGGTGATGGAAAAGAGTGTGTATCATACACACCGATTACTGGGGAATGCAGGATGTCCACTGAATCCTGAAGACCCACCTGCACACGCCTCGCCACACTCAGGTCGGATGTTTTCCACTCGAGAGTAACTATCCATGCCTGCTCTGACCTTCCTCCCAGGCTTAGCATAGCAGAGCAGGACCTATAAAGCCATCCTTGTCTTTAAGAGCCAAATGAGAGGCCTGAATGAGGCCTTTGGTCTTACCTAGGAAACACCAGCTTAGCCCAGCTGCACTGTGTGTTGTTATTAGTGACTGAGCAGCCAATGTCTGGGGCAATTTGACTGGATACTCCGAATGTTCTTATGTAGAGAGTAACTGATGGAGGACAGATTATAATCCTTGCAAAGAAGGACACCTTCCCCCTAGGATTAGCTGTACCAGGCTATGACTTGGAGGCACAGAACTAGTACCCACTTCTCAAGACTTTACACTGTCCAAAGAAGATGCTCTTCTACATTGTCATGCTGAGATCCAGTCCCAGCTTTCCCACCAGCAAAGGCAGGCAAGTGGGCAGGGCAGTGGGTTCAGCCAAACCGAACACAATGGCATGGTTGGTGTTGCATAGATGAAAGGGAAGAGGGAACACACATCTGCTAGAAGGGTGAACAGAACATCATTTATCTAAATAGAATAAACAAAAACCTTGTAAAACAATCACAAAATTTACAAATAAATTGGTACAAAATAAATAGGAGAGACTGTACATCTACAACATCATTTGAATTATAAAATGCATTCATTATGACAATCAGCTCATTAATCCTATACATGGCATTTGTGCTTATTTGGGTTTATGTACACAGCTCTGAATACTGTGTTCAGAAAACTTCACTGCTCAAATGCATGACCTGTACACTATGATACAGTGAATAAAGGCTGAGGAGGATGGAAGTCAGACACAAAGCAGGGTCTTACTTGAGGGCCAAGTCAATGTTGGCACTGGGCCTCAAAACCAAGAAAAGGCATATTAAGAGCCCAGATGGGCAGGCAGCTTCCATTATCCAGAAAGATGGATTATGCAATTCAAGGTAAGTAGAAGAAACCATTATCATCGTGGGGCCAGGCAAGTGACCTGCCTTGGGAGGAAGGAGGTCAGCCGTACTGTACCCTACATCGGGGAAGAGAGCCTGTCACCAATAAACCACCTCGGAAATAGTTCATGGAGGTACTTGAGAGGCCCTGCCCACAAGATTGGAGACCTGCCTCCATCTTCATCCAAAACACTTGTCATCAGGAATACAGGTGGGCCCAACTAAAGGGGCTGGGGATGCTCGGGCCAAGATGAAGGCAGCAACCTGTTCATAAAACAAAACACTACCCTCTCACCCGCCTTAAAGGACAGCAGAACCCTAGGATCCGTGGATGAGGAAGCTTCAAGACAGATCTTGTCCTAGTCACAGATGAAGTACTAACAGGCATATGTACATAATAAATAATATAAAATAAAGCATATACATTTGTGGGTTTAAAGAACTCAAGAAACAAGAAAAAATGGATAACTTCACCTTCACAGTAGACTTCAGACTTGGGGAGTAATGAATCAGAAGCGAGGCTGGGGCTCTCTGGGGAATGAGAATCCTAAGACCTCATTCTTCCCAACTTTGCTCTGCTCTGAAGCCTGAGCCTCCAACAAAAAGGGCAGGCACCCAAGCCCCACCAGGCCCATCGGATAGTTCTCTTCAGGGTGAATCTGCAGCGGAATCTGGCCCCCCAAAGAATTGCATCCTAAAAGTGAATCCATGTGGATCACTTGTGGATCAGATGTGGGTACATGCCAGAAGGCATCCTTCCAAGCGAGGCAAGACAATGGTCCCAGTCATTCTCATTTGTTCATGGTCCCAATGGGCATTAAAACCTGAAAACCTTGTGTACTCAAGATTTTCTTACAGTATGTATTGGATCTGTGTACATATAAACCTTGGCATACAAACACCTAGAACTTTACTCTCTTGCAGCTAGAACCTTTGTTTCCCTGCTGCTTGAAGTTCAACCTGGTATTTCCCATCAAAAGATATTTAGAACAATTCTAGTAGAGATGATGTCAGTGGCTCCAGCATACAGAGAGAACATGCTTACTTGAGCTCAGGTCTGAGAAGCAAAGAAGGTCCCCTGCCTAGGACGGTGGGAGGAAAGCCGCTCCCTGCTCTATGCAGTTGCTGTCAACTGCCGTCTCCTCTTTGCGTCCGTAGGGTCGACCAGGGACTCTGGAATATGAATCTCCAGATAGGAAAGAAGGTAGCAAAAGGGAAACGGGCAGGTAAACCGTGATTGCAGACAGAAAGCTTGCAAGTGCTACAGGAGGAAGGCCGGCTTGTCACAGCCTTGCTGAGTAATAGCAGCAAGCTATTGGTGCACCACTCACCCCTCAAATGGAGGCAAATGAACCTCAACTTAGGAGTCTCTGAACATCTCTCTCCTATTAACCAACTTGAACACCTAAGAAATAGGAAAAGATAAAAGATTTGCAAATGACCCTGAGGTATAAAAATCAACTGAGAAGTTGCTCATTGATAAATTACATCAGAAAAATTTCTGAACCCCCAAATCACTTTCCTATTCACACCCCTATATCCCTACTAATTCTGGGTTAGGGTTAGGGTTAGGGTTAGCTCACCCAGATACCCTTGATGGACAGAAGCACCACTAGTCTAGAGCCCAGAATAGAACTACATGCCCCAGGACAAGAGCCAGTTTCCTCAGTAAGGAAGTAAGCAATGGTACCTCAGAGGAGGCGCCTCCCAGACCCTAACCTGCCAGCTCAGTCTTGTATTTCTCCTCAACTCTTGGCAAAGAAAAGCCCATTCTGGGCTCAAAAGCAGAGGGGAGTTTTTCCCATGCCACCAGGGAGCTCGGGTCATGCAATGCAGTGTGGAAAGCCAGCCCTCCCTGGCCTGCTCTTGCTTGGAGCCCCAGAGAACAAGGTGAGCACCTTCATGTGCCAGCCAGGTGAGTCATCAGCCTAGATCACCCCTGGGGAACAGGGACAAGCCTGGCTATCCAGGAGCCCTCACCTTCCTGGGCCTAGGGAAGGCGAGGATGGCTACAGACCCCCGCTGGCGAAATTTCAGATGACAGAGGGGGTTGTGTTTTCACTAGGCAGGACACAGGCTTGATCAGCCAGGGCCTACACAGGTCTGCTCCACCCGAAGACAGAATTTGAGGGCAGAAGTTCATGGTTCCTGCTTAGCTCAAATTCCTATTGCTCCATTTCCTAGGGAAAATGTATTTCTATTTGTATCTACCATTATTTTCCTAGGCTTGGAAAAGCTGGTCCTTTAGTGTACAGTGCTGAGGACAGCACAGGTAAATATACTCACAGTTACTGTTCCATATTAGTGTGGAGCTCTGCATTCAACATCTGCATTGTTCCTTGAAGTCACATTAGAAGACGGTGAGCTGCCCCACTCCCTCCCACTCGGGGATGCCAACCGCTTCAACATGGCATTTAACTCCCTGCAGGGAGTGAGGTGAGGAGGGAGGAAAGAACAGAGTTCAACGTACCCTTTCAAGTTCAAATTATGTAAGAACCAAGATTTAAGCTAGTTGATTAGCACCCCAATATCTGTGTAAGTCTTAAGATTTTGTTTTCCTAAGAGTTTAAATGTATGAGTTTGAATTTGCCTGATGTATATGGGACAAGCAGTGAAGGGAAGGAACCTCCAAGACAGCAGGAGAAAAGCCCTCCTCCTTTACAGAGGAGGCAGAGCGTCCTAGGACTATCTGGATGCTAGGGATTTAGTTCCAGCAGAACCGCGGGGCACCAGTGGCTGCTCAGGAGCAGGAGAGGCCCCGTAAAGGAGGGTGAGGCCTCTTGTCAGTATCCAGAACTCAGGGGTCTGCATCTGGTCCACCTGACCCACTCCACACTTGGAAAGGTCGCAGCCATGGGAGGGCAGGCCAGCAGAGGTGCCAAAGAGCAGCCACATTGAGACTGCAGCTATTCCCCGGGCTTTCTCTGCCGGACCCCACTGGCTTTACAGAGATGAATGGCAGAGGCCTTCCAAGCCAAAGTCATTCTCCTGCTGCCCCACACAAGCAAGAGCCCAGTGTTTCTCCTCCAACCGTCCGAAAGGTTGGTTTCCTGAGGGAGAGTGGGGCCTGGAAGAGGAATCGGGTCGCTCAGACACGAGTGTTGTTTGAAGGGTCCTACGCTCTCCCCAGAGATGTTAGCCTTCATTCCTTCAGGGACCTGACAGGATTTTACATTCCCTAATGTTATCAAATAGTGTGACTAATAGAAGGTAAAGAATAACAGAAAACGAATACGAACTTGGCAGTTAAAATTTCAAACTCTGGGAGCCCCACTGATGAGCCGCTCCTGCCGAGCTCTTTTATAAGAGAATAATTTGCAAGAAGCCGTCACGCCGAGCAGGTAAGACAGTATTAAGAAGTCTGCTTCTCCCTGAAGTCAGAGGCAGCAGCTGGCATCCCCCCTCCTCTTCCCAGACTGTTGTTCTTCAGGATTTATAAAGGAACAGCAGAGCTCTGAAAAGGGCACCAACACACTAGCTCTGATTCCAGAGGCTCTCCCAGTAGCAAGGCATCCCTGAGACAGACTGTGTGGAGAAGCAGACGTGAGCCCGGGCGGGTTGACAGGGCGGAGCTCCTGAGGCCAGAGAAGCCGGGCTAGGCAGGCCCGACTCCCCACCGCTCAGGGAAGGCCAGCACTGCGCGGGCCCAAAGCGGGGGACAGACACCCTCCCCCAGCATGGGCCAGGCTTCGCTCTGTTGCAGGGACTCCTCATCTTTAGACACTCATCGCACTGGTGCTGTGCTCAGGGAAAGGCATCTTAAGAAACTGACTTTTATATTTGGATGGCTCTGTTTAAAAAAAGGATGCTTAGAGTGGGGTCCCCCTAAGGTCAAGCTACACAGTGGGGCTTCATCCCATGGGGGCAGGTTGCGTGCCAGCAGCAGGCCACTCAGCACCCTCTACACCAAGTGAGATCAGTACTTCCCCCTACTACGGGGCATGGCACCTTCTGAGGAAGACACTCCAGGACTGACATCCCAGAGGAAACACTGAGCCGGGCATGCACGACACGCGAGGCACCAAACGGCTCACCAGGCTGCCCGCTGCTGTCTGCTCCTCAGCCACGCTCCCTGCCCTGCACACAGCCCAACCGTGGCTTGAACAGACTTCCCACCTGGAGTTGGGAGGAGAACACTGCTGCTTAGCCAAGGCCTCCCTTCGCACAGTGAGCCCACACAGAAAACGCTCGGCGAGGACTGATCATCTCGCGTGTACACTGGTCAGTATGATTTCATTTCAGTGTATGAATAGCGCCAACAACCTGCACATATCCCTCGGGCTAACAAAACACAGACAAGCTGTAGTTAAGAATTCAGTCACTCAAATACCTCCTGACATAATTTCACTACATGATGAATTTGGTATTAAAATAAGACGGAGACACACATAAAATGGCCACAACACGCATTTGGTTTCTGAATCCCTGTTTGGGGCCAAACTGACCCTGGCTGTACAGGCAGCCTCTCTGCATCTGAGGGAGGAGGCAGAGGCCCTCAGGCAGGGCACACAGCCACTGCTGGGCCCATGGGCCCAGGGACAGGGGAGGAGGGACAGTTGACTCCCTGGGAGGAGGAGCAGGGGCTGGCAATCCCCAAAGTTCCCTCCTTGAAAAACACGGGTCTAGAAATGCCTTCCCGGCACGCAGCAGAGTGCAGCTGGAAGGTCCGACTCCTGTTCTGTGAACTATGTCCTAGCGGGAAGGGGACATGAAGGGAGCTTGCACTCCACATCACGTGCTTACTGAACAGCCCTGTGGAAGATTTCCATTTGGCATCTGTGTAGCAGCATCTTGGGTTAACAAGAGCAAGGACCAGGGAGGTGGGAGGCGACACTCTGTGAGCTTGGGCACTGGGTCGGGGAGGAGGGCTGGCTGGGAGACCCCAGGCTGGAATGACAGGATGAAGTCAACTTGCCTCTTGCCAATGATAAACCATGGGTTTCAAATTCATTAATATTCATTTTGGTGATAAAAATTCCTTAGGGTGGGAGCAAAATCACATTCCCAAGCAAATGTTAAATCTTCCTGAGGGAAAGGGGTACAGTTAAACATTAACTTCTCAAAATACCACTGAGCTCAGAGAGGCGACTGCAGGTCCCTCTGAGGCAGGCTACACCCCACAGTGATGACAGACTTGGCAGGTTCTGCAGTAACACGGTCTTCTTCCTTCAGCCAGCGAGTTCGACAGTGATGCCCACTGGGGCGCAGAGGAAGGGTGCCCCTCCCTGGGAGAGCCAAGGAAGGCTGCCGGAGGGGCAAGTCCAGCCTATTAGGGTCACATCATGGGATCGCAGCAGAGTTCGGACAGAACAACTTAAAACTCTGCAAAAGACACTTTAAAAACATGATCTCTTGAAAAAATAAATCGCGACAATTTTCAACTTCATGCAAATGGAGGGCAGAGGAGCGTGAATAACGATGAAAGGGAGAGCTGAAAAAATAAACATGATTCTATTTGGGCGGAATCAGTTCATCTCCAAAATCTTGAACGCCACGCCCCGGCTGCCAACTTCATATTTCTAGTTTCCATTCCTCCCCTCACCGTCCTCCTCCGCGGCTCCTGGGAAGGGCACAAGGTCTTTGGTCTCAGGATGTTGCAGGGTGCAGCATGGCGGACAAACTCACACCAGTGAAGTCATGGGCAGACGGGGCCGGGCCCTGGGGAGTGGGCGGGTGCAGGCCTGGGCGGGTGCAGCCAGTGCGGCCTAGATGGCGCCTTCGTTGTGCAGGCTGTGGTTGGCCTTACTGTGCGTCACACAGTTCTGTTCGTTGAGCAGGTTGGCTGTCTCGTCTGGCAACCCGTCATGCAGCTCCGTAAGAGTCAATTCGATTTTAGTGTTTTCACTGTCTGAAGACTGAGGGGTTTTGTCCATCCGGGATGCCATCAAGGCATTTTGGTATTGCTGTCTTGAGATCTGGGGCCAGAAGACGGCACAGAAAACAAACCAAGATAATGCTTATTTTTAAGTTTTCTTATCTCCACATGTTCAATCCCCTGAGAGGCCCACAGCAGCCTCTCTAGGAGAAACATCACACTTGAGTGCAGTGAGCCACTTTTCAAAGGTCAAGTTGACTTTGGTGAACAAGTCAGTTCTCACTGATGTAACCCACTTCCAAATATAGTCTCAAACTTTTAGGGACTAGAAAACAGAAACTGGTTTCCCCCAGCTAAAGCTGGTTTGTTCTCCAAAAGTCATTTTTATTTCAGACCAAGGTAAGTACCCTGACTGCCGGGCAGAAGACAGGGGTGGAGCCTTCCCCGAGATGCTCCCGAGTCTCCTGACCTCAGCCTTCCCAGGGCCAGGCAGGGAACCACACACCCAGGAGCTCTTTGAAAAGGGGCTACTCTATTTTCGAGGATCTCTGGCTCCCATTCCCCGAAAGAGCTACATTTCATTTGGCAGCTCATTGGATAGAACCAAGAAGATCAACGTTTTTCTCAACCTGAGGCTTGGGCGCAACAGATGAAGACAGGGTTTGTAGTTGAGAATGGAAGGCAGGGCACCACAGAGTGACAAAGGGAGAGCTCCGAGGAGGGCAAGGGGCAAAACAGACAATTTGCCAGGGAAGTTGACACGTAACTGCCAGGTCCAGCCATGCTGCGCTCACATCTCTCACCTTAACAAACTGCAGATCCGAAAGGGCTCGCACCGAGTAATCGGGGATATAGACTTGGAGGAGTGAAGAATTGAGCTGGTTATTGCTGCTCCCCAGTGTTGGTGTGACGGCGTCAATCCGGTCGCTTCGACTGAGAGAGTCTGAGTGATTCAAGCCACATGGGCGAGGAGGGGACTTATTTTCACCTGGAAAAGGAGGGAAAAATCCAACTGTTTAAGTGAAGTAGATACAGCCAATAAAACCAGCTCTTTATTTTCCAAAATAAAAAATACTAAATGCCACACAAGCCCAGCCAACTGATTCCAGATGTCTTGGCCACACAGTACGCTAGAGGGTCTCCTACATATGGCAGACTCGTGGGCTTCCCTGTACCGGCAGAATATGCCCATCTCAGCTGCTTGGCCCTGTGTATGTGACAGACACAATCCTCCCAAGTCTCTAACAGCAAAGACCCTGCACTGTGTGCCTTGGTGAGGAACGTTCCGGGGTGCTGTGAGATGCTCAGGCGAGGATGGGCCAAGGCCCAACATGCAGAAGCTGCTCGATATCAAACGCAGGCCACAAGACGTCAGCACTTCATTATTTTGCCGGAAGTAAAAACAAGGGACTCTTGAGAATATTAAATCAGTAGGTATTATAAAGGGATCAAAATACTTGTCTGCTCATACCATACCCTCTAGCCAAACCTATTATCTTCATCTCTGACCCCATTCAAATCCCCCATCAGGTAGCCCGAGGATGTCTCGGGAATTTAAGAACGCTAGAAGACACCAAACCCAAACCCCTAACGAGTGTTTGCGTAAGTTATCTTGGGCGCTGTAGTCTTCAGTGAGGTTTTGTAGCATCCCTCCCTTAAAACACAGTGGAAGGTGCTCTAGTCTGGGTGCTGTTGCTCTTAAAGGGAAGTTCACTGTGGCTTCTAATAGAAATGTCATTAAAAAATGCCCCTTCACCAAGGCTTCTTTCACTTTTTACTTTTCTAACCAACTATTGCAGATAGGAACTGCGTGCCCACCCTGGCCAGGTCTTGAATTGCATCCTATCACAGGACTGGAGGGGACCAATTCTCCCATCTGACACTTGGCTCCTCTTTGCAATGTGTCCCTCGGAGGAGCTGGCCCTTGGCTGCACCTGCCCTTTGGCTATCGGGAAAGTTTGTCATCGCGCCCATCAAAATGTGCCTCCCTAACTTCAAATGATAGCCTCACTTCCTCTGTGTGGAGCTTTAGTGCCTTTTCTTCCTCTGCTATTCAAAATAGCCCTTAGATAGGTGGAGAGAGCGATGGTCTACTTAAGTCTCTTCTGCAGGATAAATCCTGCAGCTGTTCATCTCACCCCATCACCGTCTTAAAACAGGACACCCAGAACAAAACATAAGTACTCCAAGAATCTCCGGTGATGAGTTCGCTTTCTCCTAATTTTTTTTTTTTTTTTTGTTTTGAGACAGGGTCTTGCTTTGTCACCCAGGCTGGAATGCAGTAGTGTGACCTTGGCTCACTGTAGCCTCAACCTCCTGGGCTCAGGGGATTCTCCTGCCTCAGCCTCCTGAGTAGCTGGGACTATAGGCGTGTGCCATCATGTCCAGCCAGTTTTTACATTTTTGGTAGAGATGGAGTTTTGCCATGTTGCCCAGTCTGGTCTTGAACTCCTGAGCTCAAGTGATCTGGCTGCCTCAGCCTCCCAAAGTGCTGGGATTATAGGCGTGAGCCACCGCGCCCAGCCACTTTCTCCTAAAATTTTTGTATCTTAACTCTCTCTCCAATTGTCAAGTTATGAACTAATTTTCCATTGTTAGATAAATTAAATTCAGAGTGGCAGTTCCCCTTGTTTCCATTTCTACGAGAACAAGGCAAATTAACAATTTATCAGACTTTTATATTTAGCTGAATGGATCTTTGAATAGGTGACCCAGTTTTGCTAAGTTTCAGATTCTTTATCTGTAAAACGTGGATGATGGCACCTGGCACCTTTTTTTTTTTTTTTTTTTTTTTTGAGACAGTCTCGCTCTTGTCACCCAGGCTGGAGTGCAGTGGTGCAATCTTGGCTCACTGCAACCTCCGCCTCCCAGGTTCAGGCGATTCTCTTGCCTCAGCCACCCGAGTAGCTGGGATTACAGGCGTGTACCACCACGCCCAGTTAATTTTTGTATTTTTAGTACAGACAGGGTTTCACCGTGTTGACCAAGCTGGTCTTGAACTCCTGACCTCAGGTGATCCACCCGCCTCAGCCTCCCAAAATGCTGGGATTATAGGCATGAGTGCCGTGCCCAGCCCTGGTACCCATCTTACAAGGTCCGACAAGGGTTAAAACTAAGATAATGTACAAAGTGCTTATGTGACATCAGTAGAGTAGGTACCCCGTAAGTGAGCCCAGTTGGCATTTTCTATTCTTTCTTGTCAGCTTCCTCCCGGACCTTGCCACCATGCGCCCACCCCATGACCAAGCCTTTGCACATGCAGTGACTTCACGCAGGGTGACAGATTAGTCCGTTTTTTTGAAACGAGATCCTACTGTATCCCTGTGCTTTAGCCACCTATCTCATCACCATTTCTACAGACACCTTTGAAACAGTTTGTGTTAACATTTGAAGGCTATAAAAACAAAACATTTCAAGGTACTTTGCTTGTCTGAGGTCTCCTGCAGTACTTTCGAGTCTCCTGTTTTCTCCTGAGGAGGATTTTCGGGCGATTTCTCTGATCTTCCAAAGCATCTCGACTCAGTCTGCTTCCTCTCACCCCACCGCCCTCTGTTTGTGTGACTGGACCCTCTCCTCTGCCAAGAGCCTGCTGCCTGGCTCCATGGCCACCCTCTGGAGGAGCAGGCCCTGCCTTCCGGGTCCCCTTCCACAGCTCGACGGGCGCCAGTGCGAGCAGGGGTGCTGCAACCCTGAGCTTCAGCCCACTGCTCAGAGCCTCAAATGCCCTCTTACTTAAAATAGTAATAATAAAGGTCCACATTCTTCATCTGAAGCCCTTGGGGGCCGGAGATGTTTGAGTTCTGGAAGGTGACACATGTTACCCCATGTTACATACACCACCCAGCAATTCTGGGGCGGCCCTAGTCTGCAAACACATTAACTTTTGGTGAGACAGACGAGGATTCACAACAAATAGAGCGAAAACCGTAGTGACTGACCCCCAGTTCAGGTCAGGTTTTGTGGCCAAATTTATGTTCCAAAGTTTTACGACAGTATAGTAATTATGGAAAAAACTCTGAAGATAAATACAGGAAAGTTGTGTTACCAACTAGGAAATCCCAGCAGTTTTAATTAAAGACAGATTAAGCCTTTTCCCTTCTTTTTAATGGCCGGACGCATTAGCTAGGCCCGGCCACCCTCTCCTGCAGGGCAGTCGGCAGCAGCGGGACAGGAATGTGCTGGGTGTTCACTCCAAAACAAAGCCAGGTGGCGGGGAGAGGCAGGGCGCCCGCCTGGCGGACAGCAGAGGCGCTCGCGCTCCGCTCACACAGATGTGGGAAGAACCCAGGAGGCAGGAACGTCGTGCACCTGTGTGGACTGGGTATTTTTCTTGCCTACCAAGAAGAGTTTACAGTTCTCAGGCCTTTGGCAAATGGGCTCTATAAAAGCAGCCTCAGGGTTTGAGGCCCTCAGGGCCTCTGCAAACTCCACACACCATGACTTGCTGAGGTCAGAATAAGAACCAAGAACAGTCCCCTACTGCTGACCTGAAAATTCAAGGTCAGCTGTGCGGGCAGGGAGCACTAACAATCCACGCCAGAGCAGCCCTCCCTTTCCGTGCTTCACGGCTACTGTGTGCATGGCGACTGTGCGGTGTTCTGGACTCCACCTGCTGTGGCTTATGCTTTCCTGGAGAGCTCGCTATAAAGTTACAGAACCTCAGAGCTTTAGCGCTCCAAGGAACACGAAAACAGGCTGTCCAGGTAAAGGGAGCAGACCCAGCCAGCCAGGCGTGATGGGGGGCAGGGGAGGCAATCGGGAAAATTATGGAAAGGAAGCATGCAGAATTACCTGGAGAACCTGCTGCTAACAACTCTGTCCTGCTGACAACAAAGGTACGAGACAGGGACAAAGGAACTGAAAAATGGAGAAAAACAGGGTGAGATCACATCAAAAGGCAAGAAAAGAGATCTCTGTAATCAAGGGACAGGAGGGGATACTTGTTCTACCAATACAATATGCGCATTCAGTTGCAGAAATGCAAGTTGGTATGGTATAGAAACAAAACAGCACACACTGCTTTCCAGGAAGAGGAATACAGGGAGGCCAAGGCCAGGAGAAATCCTACCCATGGGCTTGTTACTAACCACGAAATCTCTTAAGCCAATAATAACCAGCTGGGGTTGATAGCTCAAAAGGTGCGACTCCTAAGGGCTTAAATCACTAGAAAGCTGCGCAAAAGGGGAGCTCAATTAGTCAACTGCTCTAAGAACCTGACCCAAACTGCTGGTGCCTACACCCCAATACTCACTGCACAGCCTACAGCTTCTCATATGTGCAACTTTAGCTCATTTTAACTTTGACCTGAAGCTTTAAATTGTTAGGAATGCTTTCAAATCTCAAAATAGAGGAAAGTAAGTAAAGAACGCATACACAGATTTCCCGGGAATGCAGACCAGAGTCAGCCTCATCACCGCTTCTCACCACCCCATCAGACTGAAAAGTCTCAGAACATGAAATGTTGAGCAGGAATCACGCCTCTGGGGCAGGCAGTTCTTAAGAACTGATTATTGCAGGCTTTCCCCAGATAGGGAACATCAATGAACAGAAACTTTACCTTGAGATGTTTGTACTAACTGTGCTTCTCAATGAAAATACAAAATCCCAAATCTTAGCATAAAGTTAAGTAAAATACTAGGCTTTGGAATAGAGAAGATGCCATTAATGAAATTCCCCCCGTTTTCTTATTTTGAGATGGAGTCTCACTCTGCCACCTGGGCTGGAGTAAAGTGGCAGGCTCTGGGCACACTGCATCCTCCACCTCCCAGGTTCAAGCGATTCTCCTGCCTCAGCCTCCCGAGTAGCTGGGACTACAGGCATGTGCCACCGCGCCTGGCTAATTTTGTATTTTTAGTAGAGATGGGGTTTCACCACATTGGCCAGGCTGGTCTCAAACTCCTGACCTCAAGTGATTTCCCCTTCCCTCTTAGCAGTTCCAAACTCAGAAGGCTGCTCACCACGTCCTCTTCTGAATAAGACTTGTCCTTCCATTACAGTTCAATAGGAACTGGGCTGATATTTAGGTTTCAGGAGCCAGTAATGGGTAGAAATGTACAAACCCACTCCTAGTTTCTTTTCAAAGTCATCTTATAAAGTCACCTGGAGCTACTTCGAGATCAGCTGCCAGAACTCGTCACCGTCATGGCAGCTTCCTGCCGAACCCACATTTCCCCTCGTGTTTTCAAGGGGAAAAGCACTCGTGTGAGGATCACTGCATCCTAGTCTTCTAATAATCACATGAGCTGGTGTCATTATGTCCTCTTACGGTGGAGACCAAGGGCCTCACTCAACATCACACGACCTGCCTGTGATGTAGCTGAAGCTATAACCCAGGTCTTCTCATGCCTAGGTAAGAGCTACCCTGTCTCTGTCACTAAGCAGTGAAAACGAAGGTCACCTTCACGTTTACGACAGAAACCTACTCATTAAGTAGGGTCAGACAGGCCCATGTTCACAATGCACATGGGTGTTGGTCAGCAGTTGACAGTGGGAACACTGTGCCCCCAGGACTCAAACACCTGCACCAGGATAGTGAGAAGGGCTGTTTGGGACAGAGGAAGTTTAGAAATGCAACAGAATTCTTGACGTCTCAGTGACTTTCTAACTGAAACATCTTTGGGTTCCTCAGACTATTGGGTAGAGCAGTCGATGAAGACCAATGTCACAAAAACTCCCCTTTGAAGCCTGGCTTTCAGGAATTCTTTTAAAATGGGTTATTTTTAGGTTTGAGGTTTATCAATGAGGTTTCCTAAAACCGCACATCATTTGGTGTTTTTGCCACAAGGTGGCACTCCAGCACCTCTGTCGACCTGCCCGACCTGTTCGGGCTGCCTAAGGTATTAATAGCAAGCGTGTGCGCTCTGCCAAGCAGCGCCATCCCCAGCGGCCAGCAAGCCACCAGGTGTCTGTGTTCATGTCTGAGGGAACATCTTGTGCTCAGAGAACTGAGTCAATCCCATGGCCACCCACCCTTCACTGGCTGACTCAACTGGCCAGTTCTTCAGACAAGAGCCGGCCACAGGCAGTCAGTATATAGGAACAACCTCATTTGTCCTCAGAAACATGCCAATGAAGACTTCCCCAACTGCTAACATTTAACAGACTCAACAATATCAAGTGCTGGATACAGAGCAACCGGAATTCACACAGCACAGGTTGGGGGTAAGCGAGTACATCACAGCTGAATCCAGAGGCACACCCTCTGACCCGCAGTGCCAGTCCCAGGTGCACACCCAGCAGAAACGGACACACACATTCACCCAAAGACATGTACAAGAATGTTCAAAGCCACATATTCATGGTAGCCCCAGACAGGACTACCCCAATGTCCATCAGCAATGAAAGGACACGAGCACTGCTGTGTACTCATACAGTGGCATACTAGACATGGCAAGAGGAAATAAGAGTGTGATCACATACAGCAACAGAGGTGATGTGACAAGCATGACACTGAGAGAAAGGAGCCAGCCTCTGTGTAACACACACAGTGTCTCCATTTATGCAAAGTTCAAAAGCAGGCAAAATTAGGCTAACCGAGAAGTCAAGACAGCAGTTACTCTGGGAGACCAGTGACTAAAAGGGAGTGTGATGGGAGTTCTGTAAGGCTGGTAACGTCCTGTCTCTTGATCTGGGTGCCGCTTTACACATGTGTTCAGTTTGTGAGAATTCATGGAGGTGTATACTTAGGATTTGTGCAGATTTTCTGCATATATGATATACTTCAAAAAAAAGTTCAAAAAGGAAATGAGTGGGTCAGCTGGCAGATAGAGAGAGAAAGATGACAGGAGAGGGGCCTTACTTCCTAACATGTGGCCCTGCCCTGTGTGGCTGGGAACCAAACGTACCTGGAGAGGCCGTCAGGGCCATCACGCCGTAGTATGAGAAGGCGCTCGCTTCAAACTTCATACCTTCTTTCCCAGCTTCCACTTCCACTTTCCCCTGTGGAGAGAAAAGGCAGGTATTTTCAGTCCAGTTGCAAGAGCCTATGGGCACACTCTGTACAATATTTGGTCCGTCCTTAGATTTTTGTCGAATTTCCTTTCCCAACATTATTGAGGGGGTAAAGCTTCAGCTCATCTTTGTCACTGAGAGGAGGGGGTTCATTCGTTTTAAATATGAAAACTGGATTTGGCTGATTATGCAGAGCTGACAGTGTAAATGTGATGTTTATTTTTAAAATAATTTTTATATTAAAAACTTAAAATACAATTTTCTTTGTAGAGATAGATCTATGTTACCTAGGCTGGTTTTGAATTCTTGAGCTCCAATAATCCTGTCTCACTGTCTTGGCCTCCCAAAGTGCTCCCCAAGGGATTACAGGCGTGAACCACCGTGCCTGGCCTGTAATGTTTACTTTCTGTGAGTCCACTTAGTAGCTTCCCAATATCTGTAGTTCTTGGATTCTTCAGGCCTCCAGCTATGAAAAGATGGCGCTCTTGCTCCATCAATGGGACCCAGCACCAAGCCGATGCTGGGTGATGGCTGCCTGGCTGTCCAAGGAGCCAGAGCCAGGGCTGAATCAGGGTCAAGGGCCGACATGGTTCGTGGCCATGGAACAGAGAGGAATAACCTGGGTAGAACCCACTCTCGTCTCACGAGCACGGTGTTCTGACCACTGAACAGACCCCTCGCAGGCTGCTAACTTGCTGTCTACACTCCTGGAGGCACTTAAGCTCCAGGGGATTTTTCTCCTGTGTTGGAAAAGCACTTTGAAGACAGTCTCCTTCCGTTAAAACTAAGTTCCCCTCTCCTCCCCCTAAGATTTTCCCTTTTCTTCACTTTCGCTAACTTGTCTACAACTTCTTGTTTACCTTGATGAGTTCCTTTGGGGACAGAGTGTCTTATTCATCCCTGGAGCCCTAGGGTCCACTATAATCCCTGCATGGTAGGTGTTCACTGTGTTTTCTGGGCTACTGAAATGCTCTCATAAGTCAGTTTCACTTTTAGATTTTCAGGCCAAGGGTCAGAAATGCTCTTGTTCCCATTACTACAACTGTGTGAGGCATCCTTTACAATGGGTGAACAAAAATTAAGATGCCATGTATTGAAAAGGAATTGTGCTAACACATCAGTGTTTTATGAATTCATTTAATGCGCACCACTCAAAGCAGTAGGCAAATCATTCCCCTCCCACAAATCAGGGAAGGGGGATCAGCAAGATTTAGTAAAGAACAAGCTCTTCATCAGGGTGGTAGGAGGCTGGGAGCAGTGGTTCATACCCGTAATCTCAGCACTTTGGGAGACCGAGGCGGGTAGATTGCTTGAGCCCAGGAGTTCAAGATCAGCCTGGGCAACACAGCAAGACCCCATCTCTACAAAAAATACAAAAATTAGCCAGGTATGATGGCGTGCACCTGTAGTCTCAGCTACTTGGGAGGATTACTTGAACCTGTGAGGCAGTGAGCCGTGATTGCGCCACTGTACTCCAGCACGGGCCACAGAATGAGACCCTGTCTCAAAAAAAAAAAAAAAAAAAAAAGATGCTATGCCACCTGATGCAAACTATTATTTCATATTAAGTTTCCAATTACAAAAGCTCTTTCTTGGGCCACTTCTTCAGAAGATGAACTACTGCCTTTCAGGTTTTCATGTTCAACAGAAATGACAGTTCACCAGTCCCTAGCCAATTATCTTGCTGTATAAACTTATAACTTTACCCATGATATAAAATCCACCTGCAAATGGGCAGGTAATGAAAACCCTCCCCACACGGGCAGGGCCCTACAGGTGACACTGTGGAGTCGGAGATGACAGCTGTCATCGCCCCCGGGCTGACCATGCAGCAGGGACAGGTGAGCACATGAGAAGCAATGGCCCATAACATGGCACACAAGAGCTCAGCATGAGAAAAAAAGACATTGGGAACAGAAGCTCTCAGAAAAATCTTCTTGTTCTTAAAGACAAATCACACACAGGAAGGAAAAGCTGTGGATGACCAGGAGAAGGGGACAGCACGAGGGAGGCCCAGGGCGGCGGCGGCAGCAGCCAGCCAGGCTCTGGATTTGCAGGGAGGAGTGAGGGCAGGTCTGGAAGGCAGCTGGGTGAGCAGATCCCCAGGCGAAGGGCTGACATGGTCGGGTCCTGGGTGGAGGAACAGAGTTTGCTTCCGCGAGGGTGGCGGCTACAGGCCTGAGGAGGGAGTGCGGTAGAGAAGCTATCGATAAGGGACCAGCATGATTCAGAGAAGCCATCAGGGAGACAGGAGTACAGGAACCAGAGGCCCATCGGGAGGGGCTGAGGAACACGGACACCACGAGTGGGAGAAAGGAGGTCTAGAGAGAGGTCAGGGCTGAGGACATGGACGTGAGAAAGGAAAAGGACTGAAGCGTGGCCCACAACTGAGAGCAGGAGGGAAAACTGAAACCGTAACAGGACCACGGCAGAGCCTGACAAGGGAGGCCCAGAGAGCAGCACCATGGCAGAAGAGCAGGGGACAGGAGAATTCCGGGGGCAAGGACGGTCAGGGCCTCAGGTGCTCGAGGCCGCCGGGGAGCAGCATCGCTGACCACAGGCCGCTGGGGGCTGCAGGAGGCTTTCCTACCCCACAGAGGATTCAGTGGGGGCACGGTGGTCCTGGCAGGAGAGGGACAGGCAGCAGGACGTCCCCATCTGTGGGACCACAGGAAGGCTGTTGAAAATTTGGGACTCTGGGTGCTGGAGAAGTCCCTGAAGTAGGGTCCCTTCAGAGAGGAGGGGAGGAACAAGGTTCAGAAATAGCAACAAACACAGGAGTGGCTGCGGTACGTGTCTCCCCAATTCCGTGTCCATCTCTTCCTGAACTGACACTTATGTGCTGGCTGCAAATGTCTGCTTTGTAGTTTATAACCTCAAGAGTGGCTGCATGACCAGCTCTGAGGCTGACCCTCCGTGCAGGAAATCAGGAGGAAGGGTCAAATGCAGTGGAGCCTCATGGTGACTTCCATTCCTGGGGGGCTCCAGCTATCTGGAGCATTTGTTGTACAAGTTACAGGGGCTTTTGTGTTGTGTCCCTGCAGAGAGACGTCAGGTCACTATTCTTTGGAGATAAACTGTCAGGCCCAGTAGGGCTGGCACTACCAAAACATGACTATAAAACAGAAAACCATGCATCTTTTTTACCTCTATTTAATCCATAGGTTCACACCATCTGTCTCTTGGAAGTGTGCAGTGGTTCCACTCTGAGGCATGAAGCTCTGCCTTGCACACTCAAAGCAGAGATTCCCAAATTACTGACTCTGGCTCTGGCCCTCGGGCATTCTCGTTTAATGATATAGGTGAATCTGGGCATGAGGATTTTATTTAAAAGCTCTCCAGGTGATTCTAGCAAGCCACAAACTTTGGGAATCATTGCTTTAAGGCTCTGTCTGTGAAGAGTGGCCCCAGCCCTGGAAACTGTGTGCCTGGCCTCTCAAGGGACTCCCTCAAAGGCAGTGTAGCTGAGTCGGCTGATTAAGCAAGGGCAGCTGCAAGACTCACAACTCCAGACCACTGCCATTCCAGTTGATGCTTCCTCTGTCCTTCCGGACAGGATCCCAGGCAGGGGAGGATCTGCCATCTTCCCTCTGGACTCCATCTAGTGGAGATCCACTGTTACGGAGTAGATACACTAGCTCAGTGTATTCCTAGACATTTCCATCCTAATGGCCAGTAAGACACACCTCTACAAAGACAGATACAGGGAAAGACATGGGGTTGCCAAATTTGTTTTTCATAAAGATGGTTTTAAAATGCATTCTTTTCAGACAGGGTCTTGCTCTGTCACCCAGACTGGAGTGCAGTGGTGCAATCATGGCTCACCGCACCTGCGGTAAGAATCCTGCAGCCTTGAACTCTCGAGCTCAAGCAATGCTTATAACTCAGCCTCCTGAGCAGCTGGCACTACAGGCGTGCACCACCATGCCCAAATAACTTTTTCTATTTTTTTCATAGAGACAGGGTCTCACTATGTTTCCCAGGCTGGTCTTGAACTTCTGCCTGATCCTCCCTCCTCAGTCTCCCAAAGCGTTGGGATTACAGGCATGAGCCACCGTGCCTGGGCAAAATAAAAGTATTTATTTAACAAAACACAACTATTGCCAGGCAAGTGGCTCACACCTGTAATCCCAGTTACTGGGGAGGCTGAGGCAGGAGGATTGCTTGAGGTCAGGAGCTCCAGACCAGCCTGGGCGAAAGAGTGAGGCACTGTCGCAGAAAAAAAAAAAAAACAAAACCCAGCTATCTACTGTTACCATCATTTCATAAAAGACCAGACATTTAACCCCTCAAATTTAGAAAATATGTCATTTCAGAGTAACAGGTCTTCAAACTGAATACACATAGCTTTATGAAAAGCTCATTGCAACTGCATTTTTCTCATTCTGCCTCAAACTGGCAAAAACTTTGTTAAAAATATCTCAGCACTTAGGAAGAGTTATCACATTAGAGTAATTTTACTTCATATAAAATTGCAATAGATTAAAGCGTACCTGCAGCTCTTTCAGTTCTATAGCAGCATTCTATGACTCTACAATTCCAAGAGTTTTCAAACCTCCCCACCCCTCTGCATCCCTCTCTATAGGATTTAAACTTTTCTGGCAGGCAAGTTTCAAAAACATTCAGTAAACATATCTTATTCATTTACGTGTTAGTGGTTCCAAAAAACAATCATTTTCAAATAACCTTACCAGTATACAAATTAGGGCCCAGGAGGAGATGGCTTACCTGGCTCGAGATTAATAGGTATCTTTTCAGATAACAAGTTTTTCCATATAAGGAAGCTACATATTGATTTTACTTTGGAAACATTTGTAAGTTCACTCTAGTCAAGCGTATCACCAAAAAAACCAGGACAGGACATGACGAATTCCAAGAATTCCCAGAGGGAAGTAGGGCTTCATGCTTATAAACTGACAAACTTGGAAGAAGGCCTCACTGGACCAGCAAAGTTGGCTTCCTGAGTAAAGCATCTCTCACAGCATCCCGCCCTTCTTTGGACAAAGGTATGAGAAAACCTCTTCTCAAAGTTTCTAAGTGTCCACAACCTACTCAACAGCCCGTGCCATGCCTGGCTTCAAAGTGGAATCCTAAGCTTCCCTAGCCAGCGTGGGCCCAACCACACTGGTGCAAACAGCGCCAACCAGAGGATCAGTGCATGTGGCTCCCAGGTGGGACTTCCCCATGTGCCACATGCTGAGTGGCCACCTGGTCTCCCGCTCACTGTCTTGTTTTTCAAATCGCCATCACAAAGTATTCAGGGGGGCCTGACTCCTGAAAGGAGGTGATGAGATGCCAGGGGCACAGAGACTGGGTTGTATTAACCGAGAGAGGGGTGGCAGCACCCAAAGATGCCCACTCAAAGCCTGGGGAGACCTGGTGCCCCAACACTCTCTAGCAATGCTTTCAATCTGGAGCCTGCGATGGAATGGCCAGACTCAGCAAGTTTGCTAAATTTACTTTTCAAAATGTTGATAGTCAAAATTAATCTAGACACATTTTGGACCATCTGACCATTTTCCAATCAAGTGCTGCCACCAGATGTGAGTGCCAGCACCCACCTTGGCCACTCTGGTGCCACGTGGTATTACTTGGAGCATCACAGCTAAGCCTTGCTACTGTCAACTGGGAGCTTGCTGGTAACGCAGCATCTCAGACTCCACCCCAGACCTACGGAAGCATTCATTTCGTACTGAAGGATCTGCAGTTCAACAAGACCCACAGGTGAATCCTCTGCACATTAAACTGTGAGAAGCACTAAGTTAATGAGTAGGAAACAGAGTGGGATTTAACAGGGAAGTAATTCAGTCACACCCAGTGGAGGCCAAATTATAGCACAACACACCATAGAAACACACATTCAAAGTAGCTCAAATTTGGCAAAGGGCTGGAGGGTGCGGTCATCTTGGACACACAAAGGCCCAGGTGTGCTGAGTGCAAGGGAGCTTGCACTGCAGCAGCCCTCCACAGCCCTGGGACGGGCCCTTCCGGATCAGCCAAATATCACCTACACACTGAGAGTTTATTCATTTAATAGTTTTGGTTTATAGTTATATATGAGAGTTCTAAAGCAAAGGGAGCTTATACCTAGTCAATTTTACATTGACATATACTTAAGTAGTATAATTTTAAAAGTTTCAATGCTGGGTGTCCAAGTAAAAGGGATGTGTTATCTGTGCTTGACTCAAGACTGAGGATCCGTTACTGCACTGGGGTACACAGACCATGCAACTTAAAAACCCATGAGGAGGTTGCTATTAAAAGCTTAAATTCTCCTTCCCATATCAGGTGAAGGGTGAAGGCATACTAAGTATTGTCAAGGGCTGTATAAATCTAAGATGCCATCTGCCATCTCCACAAGGAGATGACCCCTCTTTATAGGGAAAAGTCCCTTTTGAATCCATGTCAGATGCTTTTAAAAAAGAGTGTGGATGGGCCGGGCACAGTGGCTCCCACCTGTAATCCCAGCACTTTCGGAGGCCGAGACAGGCAGATCATGAAATCAAGAGATCAAGACCATCTTGGCCAACATGGAAAAACCCCATCTCCACTAAAATACAAAATTAGCCAGGCGTGGTGGTGCATGCCTGTAATCCCAGCTACTCGGGAGGCTGAGGCAGGAGAATCGCTTGAACCAGGCAGGGAGTCAGAGGTTGCAGTGAGCTGAAATCACGCCACTGTACTCCAACCTGGCGACAGAGCAAGAACCCATCTCAAAAAAAAAACAAAACAAAAAAGTGCGGATGAAGTGGGAGGCAGGCAGAAGGAATGAGGCACAGGGAATGAGGCACAGGGAGAGGGAAGGAAGAACATTCATTTGGGGCATGAAACCGATAAAAAAAATTAACTCCAGAGAGGGGGGAAAAGTATTCCTTTCTGTAGGTTATGTAATGGCAAATAAAACAGGTATTCCTTTTGTTTTCCTTATGTTTTCACATATTTCTTAGTTATTCTTTATGTTTCCTAAATTATAATCTGGTTATGTGCTGTGGAAGAGCAATCATACTATTTTTTATTAGCTCATTTAGACATTTTACTCCCCAAAGAACCAACAAATCTTCACCAACTGCATAAATTATACAATGATCTATTACTTTTTCTTTTTTTTTTAGACGGAGTTTCCTCTGTAACCCAGGCTAGAGTGTAGTGACATGATCTTGGCTCACTGCAACCTCAGCCTCCCAGGTTCAAGCGATCCTCCTGTCTCAGCCTCCCAAGTAGCTGGGACTACAGACATGCATCACCATGCCTGGCTTTTTTTTGTATTTCTAATAGAGACAGGGTTTCAACACACTGGCCAGTCTGACCTCAAGTGATGCACCCGCCTCAGCCTCCCAAAGTGCTGGGATTAACAGGTGTGAGCCGTCACACCCAGCCTATTGCTCTACTTTTGTTAGGAAAATGGTTCATAACAGTTATAATCACTGTGAACACACTATTTTTTTACTTGACATTTTTGCACATGCTTTCCACTTCTTCCATTACTACATAGTGATCCCTCATATTATCATCATCTCACTTTAGTTAGATATGAACTGGGCTGGGTACGGTGGCTCACACCTGTAATCCCAGCACTTTGGAGGCCAAGGTGGGCGGATCACAAGGTCAAGAGTTTGAGACCAGCCTGACCAACATAGTGAAACCCCATCTCTACTAAAAATACAAAAATTAGCTGGGCGTAGTGTCACATGCCTGTAATCCCAGCTACTTGGGAGGCTGGGGCAGAAGAATCGCTTGAACCCGGGAGGCGGAGGTTGCAGTGAGCTGAGATTGCACCACTGCATTCCAGCCTGGGCAACAGGGTGAGAATCCGTCTCAAAAAAAAAAAAAAAAAAATAGATATGAACTGTTTCTACTATTTTATAGTTAATAGATTTGCTATAAATATATTTGCATAGATAGCTTTGTAAAGCAATGATTTATTTAGATGGGAGGCTGCCAGTTTAGGATATGATTTATTGTACTTTTTCTTTTTTGTCCACCATTCACAGTTAAAAATGTGAAGGGATGGGGTATCTGTCTTCTAAAATCAGTAATAGACGCTTAACTCTGTCAACTGTCTTTCTGACATCTACTGATATAAATCCGAATTTTTTTTACTACTTTCCCAATTAATGTGACATATTTTGGTTTTGTTGTTCTTAAACTAGCACTATATTCCTAAAACAAATCCAGTTCAGTCGCAGCCACAAGTCAGTAACCCTGGGTGCGTGTTGCTATCTGCTACCATTTTATTTAGAAATTCTATATCAATGTTGACAAGTGAGATTGGCCTGTATTACCAGATCTTAGGATTTAGGATTAAGACCATATCACCCTTAAAGAATGCAATTGACTATCATGCCATCTTGTTCTATAATATAGAAATTGGGAGTTTTTTGAAGATTGAATATTTTTTCTAGCAAATCCTTTTAATTCTAGCTGCTTTTATGGGGAAGGAGAGAACTTTTTGTTTTTTTTCTTTTATCACATCAATTATGCCAATTAGAAGACTGACTTTGTTGACATTTTTAAAGAGCCAAATCTTGATTGTATTTGTGGGTTACAAGGCATTTTCAATTTTAAATTATTATTATTATATATTTTTTGAGACAGAATCTCACTCTGTCGCCCAGGTTGGAGCACAGTGGCGTAATCTTGGCTCACTGCAACCTCCGCCTTCCGGGTTCAAGTGATTCTTGGGCCTCAGCTTCCTGAGTAGCTGGGACCACAGGCGCATGCCAACACATCCAGCTAATTTTTGCATTTTTAGTAGAGACAGGGTTTCACCATGTTCGCCAGGCTGGTGTCAAATTCCTGACCTCAAGTGATCCGCCTGCCTCAGCCTCCCAAAGTGCTGGGATTACAGGCGTGAGCCACCACGCCTGGCCAGTTTATTTAACAATCTTTACTAATTTGTTATTTTTTAGTTTGCTGCTTTGCTCTTTTTTCACATAATTATAGTTCTCTATTTTCTTTTTAAGTACTTAGAGGAATAAGATTTCTTAAAACTGACAGACCACCTATATGGTATTTACATTATTTAATAACAGACTTTTATGGTAATACTATATACATTTTATTACATTCTATATGTTTTCTCTAACTCAGTTGCTATTTAGGACTTTTATTTTGCCATTAGCTCTATTTTTAAATTACTTAAATAGTACATGCACGAGGTGAGAAAGTTAAACTATACAAGGAATAAGGCAGTCTTCCTTCCACCCTATTTCCAGCCTTCCAAGGTGCCTCCTTAGAGACTCGCTGTTACCAGTTTCTTGGATAACCTTCTGAAGATAATTCATGTAGATGCATGTTTATTTCTTTTACAAAAATGAGAGGACATTATACACTGTGTTCTGTGTCTTGAATATAAGCCTACATAAAAGAATTTATCACAATTTTAACATGGCTTAGTATTTTTTAATATATGGCCTTTTCTTTAAATTTATCTTATTTTTTTGGAGATGGGGTCTCACTCTGTCCCTCAGGCTAGAGTGCAGTGGCACCATCTCGGCTCACTGCAACCTCTGCCTGCCAGGCTCAAGCGATTCTCCCACCTCAGCCTCCCGAGTAGCAGCCACCACTCCTAGCTAATGTTTGTATTTTTGTAGAGACAGGGTTTCACCATGTTGCCCAGGCTGGTCTTGAACTCCTGGACTCAAGTGATCCACCCGCCTCAACCTCCCAAAGTTCTGGGATTACAGGCATGAGCCACTATACCCAGCACTTTTATGTATTTTTTATTTCTAATTTTATTTCATTATGGTCGATTCAGGTAGTTTTATGAAATTTCTTTTTGTATTTACTAGCATGTACACTGTAACACGATAAATGATAAATTTTATGAGTCACATAGCTTTTTTATTGAGACATTCTCATTCTTTCACCCAGGCTGGAGTACAGTGGCACCACCATAGCTCACTGCAGCCTCGAACACCTGGGCTTAAGCAATCCTGCCTCAGCCTCCTGAGCAGCTGGGACTGTAGGCCCAGGTCACCAAGCCCAGCTAATTTTTAAAAAATTTTTGTAGAGAAGGGGATCTTGCTCTGTAGCCCAGGCTGATGTCAAACTTTTGGCCTTAAATGATCCTCAAACGATCCTCCTATCTTGACCTCCCAAAGTGCTGGGATTATAGGCATAAGCCACCATATCCAGCCCACATAATCAAGAGAAATATACTTTAAAAAAAGCTTATGTTTAATTTTCTCTAAATCTGTTAATTCTATTTTACGAGTTATTCAGTTTAAAACTGACTTTTTTCAGTATGCCTGATCTTTTATGATGGTGTAAAAAACACTTCCACCAAAATTATGTTCCTATTTCTACTTACATATGTATTTTGTTAAGTTATTTAAAGCATGTAGAGCCAATAAAGTTTTTTCCATGATTTACTGTGCTTTTAACTGTCTTTATTGCTTCTGAAATGCATTTTAGTGTAAAGATCTACTTTTTCAGATAACTTGAAGTTTTGGCTTTTTTATGCATATGTAGTGGGAGGTATATACATGGTAACTTACAAAATACTCTTGTTTACTTAGGTCATTTTCCTTGAATAATTTGGAATTTATCTTATCTAGGACCTAAACTAAAAAATGATGTGTTTCTATTTACAATTATATTCCTATCAATTACTTAAAGGGTTTTTTCCCTGAAGGGAGAGCATCTCACTGGCACTGAGGCCAGGAAGAGGAAGGCAGATATTACTGCTTCCTTCTTATTTAGTGCTCTTGAAATGCAGCGGAGGCCAGATACGGTGGCTCATGCCTGTAATCCCAGTGCTTTGGGAGGCCGAGGTGGGTGGATCACTTGAGTTCAGGAGTTCAAGACCAGCCTGGCCAACAAGGTGAAACCCCACCTCGACTAAAAATACAAAAATTAGCCAGGTGTGGTGGAGCATGCCTGTAATCCCAACTACTCGGGAGCTTGAGGCAGGAGAATTGCTTAAATTTGGAAAGCGGAGGTTGCAGTGAGCCTAGATCACACCATCGCACTCTAGCCTGGGTGACAGAGCAAGATTCCATCTCAAAAAAATAAATAAATAAAAAATAAAAATGAAAAAAAGTGGAACCTGCTCCCTAAAATGGCATGAACTTCCAGTGCTGGCTTAGTGACGTATTATGTAGAATATGCTTTGTAATGATGGCAACTATGCCAGAGTGACCAAAACTGGGAGGGTGTTTCATTTTGCTCTTCTCTTCGTACCTTAGGTAATTGTCTGTCTGCAAGACCACGTTTTTCACCAAACATCTCCGTAAGTCCTGTTCATCAAACATATACACACTACTTATAAAACCCCCATGGCATTATCAGACTAACAGTTCAAAACACTTGTCACCTTTATATGTGTATTTAACACCAATTGGTGTACAAATACAGGTAAATATACATAAATGTCTTATCAAAAATATCTTAAAAGATTTACTTGTAAACGGACAGAGATTATGAAGTCCCCTTTCCATAAGATTTTTAGACCCATGGCTTTCTTATATAGCAATAAAGCATTACTGAATCGCAACTTCATAAATGCTAACTGTACAAAAGGAGACAACTGAAAACCACATCGTTTCTAATATTACCACTGAAATTCACAATGTCAATCTTCCAATTCCTCCTGTGACAGTCTTCAATGTATCCAGTTTCTTCAGGCTTAAGGAATATTCACATCTCACACTTATGAGAAACATGAATGTTTTATTCCCTTACCACAGTAAATAAACTAAATTCCCAACAGTGCACTCAGAGTTTCAAGCTTATGTATCTCCAGAGAGGAAAAAAAAAAAAAAACAATTGAGGAAAACTAAATTTAGAAGATGAATCAGGGTACTAAATTAGTAAACTTGCAAACAGAAGTTTCTAAGAAGGACTGTAAGAAAGTGACATGCAATTAGCTAACCCTCAGCATTTTCCTACTCCTCACTCCTGCTTCCAGACACCACAATGCTGCCCAAACACAGGGTCACACATGAACACAACACTTTCCCAAGTTTGAATCTACACATTTGATCACATTAGCATTTTATCAACTAATATCCACTTTGGCCTCCATGCCAAGGATAGAGCTCTATTAAGTGAGACTGTGATAAAACAAGGACTCCTGTCAACCCACACCAAAGCCACTCAAAGGAAGTTCAGAATGAACTGACCTTCCCACCTCATCTACTGAATTATGTTACAGTGAGAAGGAATTAGCTACCCTGCTGTAAGAGGCTGTAATTATCCTATCAGTTCCTCTATAAAACAGTTTGGTTGGTAACCAGGAATAAAAACAGCAACAAATGGATTATTTCGGTGGTGTTAATGGAAGAGATGCTAAGAAGATCTCTAAGAAGCTGTATAAACTTAAGTCCTAATGAAGGATGGAAAAAAGGATGGAAAAAGGACCAAAGAACCATGACACTTAAATTTCAAACAGCCACTGAGATCCGGACATGTACTGGTAAACTCTCCCAAACTCTTCAAAAAATACTAACAATTGAATTCACCATTTTCATTGAACTCAGTAATCACTAAGTGCATCCCCCCAACATTTTTTTTTGTTTTTGAGACAGGGTTTTGCTCTGTCACCCAGGCTGGAGTTCAGTGGTACAAACCTGGCAACCTCCTGGGCTCAAGCAATCCCTCCCCGACCGTCCCCTGTCTCAGCCTCCCAAGTAGCTGGGACCACAGGTGCATGCCACCACATCCAGCTCATTTTTAAATTTTTTGTAGTGACAGGGGTCTCACCATGTTGCCCAGGTTGGTCTTGAACTCCTGGCCTCAAGCAATCCTCCCACCTTGGCCTCTCAAAGTGATGGAATTAGAGGTATGTGCCACTGCACCCAGTCAAAGTACCTTTTACTATTGAAAATTAAAGTAACTATTGGCATTGCTTTAATTAGAATTACTTTACAGATATAAAAACAGGAAGATGAAATTATCCCATGTCTAAGGCTACCCCCTATAGAAAGGGTTCAGTATGTACACGGTGACACCCATTCACTTACACCAAACTGAAAGATGGATACTCAGTGAGAGCAAACCACTATTGAATAATTCTTCTGACCTGCAGAATGAGAACGAAGTAGTCTACTGGCTTGTTGCGCTGGTAGAGGTAGTATTCAGGGGCTTTCTTGTTCTTCTCATCATACTTCAGTTCCTGGATGACATTGGGGTGCTTTAGCAGCCTTAGAAGGATCTTCTCTGACATCTGGGATGGGCTAAATGCTTCTACTTCTATAGATATAAACACAACTTGATATTACATTTCAAACGGAGGTAGAAAAATTATACTATTAATAGTAATTGAGGTGTTTGGATAAGAATACTTGGAATCAAAGTGATAGTATTTGGATGGATGAGGCTTCCGATTGGTGATCCACTGGGGACAGATTACCTGGGAGAAATTAGAAAGTGCTGAATTCTCACGTTTGTTCCTTTTACTTCTTTCCTTTTCAACCCGTCATGGACTTCAGTCCTCATAAAACTACACTAATTTGACTGACAGAAATGAAAATCAACTGCAAGCAGGCTCCTTGAGTGCAGGGGATGCCCCTCAACGAGCCATAACAGTCTGACTGTCGACCAACAGCCAAAGGAAGAAGCCAAGGTCAGGAGCATCGGGTGCGGTTAGTGCCAGCGCACACACACGGGTGCCCCACGTCTCCCTCTCCCACTCAACTACCCCGAGGAATGTGGGGAACAAAGAGGGTTGAGACTGGAAATAAGAGCAGGGCATGTGCACACATCAACATGCTAAATTAAAAAAAAAAAAGTAATGTTCAAAAGTATTTACGAAGATAGCAATTTTTTTTTAAATACAAAAACAAAAATGACTGACTGAAGGGTGCTATCCTACAACTGGACTCTATGATATCTCAGAAGCAGAGTAGGAGATTTAGTTTTAGTTTTGCTTTTTTTTTTTTTTGAGAAGGAGTCTCAATCTGTCACCCAGGCTGGAGTGCAGTGGCGCGATCTCGGCTCACTGCAACCGCCACCTCCCGGGTTCAAGTGATTCTTCTGCCTCAGCCTCCTGTGTAAATGGGATTACAGGCGCCCACCACCATGCCTGGCTAAGTTTTGTATTTTTAGTAGAGATAGGGTTTCATCACGTTGGCCAGGCTGTCTCAAGCAATCTGCTTGCATTGGCCTCCCCAAGAGCTGAGATTACAGGCAATGAGCCACCATGCCCGGCCTAGTTGTTTAGTTTTAATTTGTGGTTCTTAAATGATGAGGAACAGTATTATCAAAACTAGAAAAAGAATAATAAGTGAAAGACATTGTCTGTTATTTTCTAATTATGTATTTATGAAAGCTGTAAGCTCTGTATTAACTTGTGACTTTTTTGTAATAAGATAGTCATTATAGGAATTTTAGAAAATACAGAAAAAGAAGAAAGTAAAAATTATCTATAAGCCAACCACTCAGATTACCATTTTGAGCAACTGAGTGAGCATTTCTTTCCAGTGCCATGCCCAGGCACGTGTGCTCGTGTATCCATGTGTGTACACACAAAAACACAACTCTAATCTTAAAGTACACATAGTTTTAGATTCTGTATCTCCCCACTTTGTATTAAGTTACGAATATTTTCTAAAGTGATAAATATTACATTGAGCATTTCCAGGCTTCTGAGAAGGCGACCTTAAAGAGTTACACAGCATTCCGTCAGGTAAAGGTTGCGGCTAGCCTTCTTTTAAACATGGTTTAAATCTACTGCATGCAGATGAAAGGCACTGGCTGCCTATCAGGGACACCGACGTCTTCTAAAGCCAATGGATGCTTTAGACTTTTTCACACTTCCCCTGGCCACCAGAGCTCAACCCTGGAGAGCATCTGGGGATGGGAGAAGGGTTGGTCGTATCTTAAATCCATTCAACCTTGACCTCCCTGGAACAGTCAATGCCGGCTGGGTTGGTGGTTTAAACAACATGAACACTTGCCTCCTGAAATGGACTCGAGTTAATCTGATCTGAGGAGGCCATCAAGAAATCCATATCAAAGTTCTTAGAATTTGATTTCATTAAAACCATAAAACATAAAGATTTAATTGTGAAAACCTAGTTTTCTTCTTTGCAAATCACAGCCCCTGTGTTACCACTGATGTCCAACTGTGCTTCCAGGACAAGCTGAAGAGAGATTGGACTCAATTGTCCATCAAACAAGCTGGTGCCAGGCTGGTACCATCAGCCTGCTCCGCCAGCTGGCTCTCCCACAGACCTAGCTGGAAGGAGATGGCCTGGCCTACTGTTCACATGCAGTGTGGCACTAACATTCATCCTTACCTTTCAGACCAATTTTAAGTTACTGGTCCACCCCTGGTAAATGTCTCAGAGGGTTCATGCCGACACTGAACATAGGAGAGGAGAGAATTTAAAAAGAAAAAAACAAAACAAAACAAAAAAACAAAAAAACAAAAAACAAAACACAAAAGTGGCATTACTTATCACCCCATTTCCCAGTGTCCACCCCCAGCCCACCCCAGTCAGTGGTGGGTGAGAAACACACTCCAGGGTTGGTAGAGATCTCAAACTGTGATAAGCTGCACTTGCCTGTTGCTAGGAAACGGTGCATGGCCAGGAGGAGCTGTGGTGATATTTTAACCTTCATCTCGCTGTCTGTCTGCTTAAAGGCAGAAAAATCTTGCTTTCGTTCCCGGTGAGCCACTTTCTTTTTTGTTCTGTTGTCAGCTAAGGGAGGAATGAAAAGAGAAAAAAATAAATAAATAAGAAAATGCATCCCATGAGATCAGGGCTCTTTTTGAATGAAAAAGACAAAATATATTGGAAGGGCTGGACTGTATTTCCAGATGCAGGCGCTCTACGCACAAATGCCACAGCGAAGGAGGGAGGGAGGGCCAGATCCTCATCAACTCAGCACAGCAGCCTGGGCACCACGCAGTCCGCAGCGAGTGACCACAGGCAGCCTGATTAGTGAGTGTACTTCAGGAAGGTCTGCAGAGGGCCCTTGTGAGCATAGCATCAGGCAAATGCTGACAGAGCCTCTCACAGGACCCACAGAAGCACACAGCAACAGGGCTTGCAGCCTGGAGTGCACAGTCCACTGCTGCTCAATGTCACCATACTCCAGCAAAGGACCACCACTGTGTACACACAAGGGAGGAGTGTCCCTACCTGTAAGAGGCCCCTCGCCTCTGCTGAAAGACAACACACAAACGAAACCCCCTTAAGAAACAAACAAGAATGCTTCCGCAGAGCAGTGTTTTAATAGTATCTGTTTGCTTCACTGCTACTCCAGACCATGAGATCCTCAAGGTCAAGCAGATACGAATGCGATCTGGACAGGGGTCCGTGAACTTCCTCTGAAAAGGTCCAGGGAGTCAATATTTTAGGCTCTGCGGGTCTAGTCTCCACACTGCTGTTTAGAAAGATGAAGGAGCATGGCTGTTTTCCAATCAAACTTTATGAACACTGCAATTTGAATTGCATATAATCTTTGCACGTCACAAAGTAATTGTTCTTTTTTTTTTTCCTTTTCTTTTTTCTTTTCTTGAGATAGGTTCTTGCTTTATTGCCCAGGCTGGAGCGCAGCAGCACAATCGCAGCTCACTGCAGCCTCAACTCCAAGGCTCAAGTGATCCTCTCACCTCTGCCTCCCAAGTAGCTGGGACTGCAGGTGTCTGCCACCACGCCCAGCTAATTTTTAAATTTTTTATAGAGACAGAGTCTCACTATGTTGCCCAGGCTGGTATTGAACTCCTGGGCTCAAGCAATCCTCCTGCCTCAGCCTCCCAAAGTGCTAGGATTACAGACATTAGCCACCATGCTGGCCATTTTGCAACAATTTTAAGATGTGAAAAGACATTCTTAGCTTGCAGGTCACACAGAAGCAGAGTAAGGCACTCATCGGCTGTGGTTTGCCAGCTCCTGACCTGGAAGGTACCTCCTGCAAAACCATCTTTTAAGTACTTTTCTGGACAAAGTAATGATCAAGAAAAAAAGAGCTTAAAGACAAGACCCCAATCGCTTGCTCCTTCCCAATAATTGAGTCATTGCATTATTGTTTCTTGCATAGAGCAAAACAGATTGATTACTAGGCTTTTCCCGAGAAGGCAATCGCAACTTCTAGTTTTCGTCTGCCTCAATTCTTTTGAGAACTAGACAGTAGAAATCAATACAGAATTTAAAAATAATTCTAATGGCAACACCTGTCACTCCCAATCTCTATCCAGATCAAGAATATACCTGAAATCGGCCAGGCACAGTGACTCATGCCTATAATCCCAGCACTTATGGGAGGCCGAGGCAGGTGGATCACTTGAGGTCAGGAGTTTGAGACCAGTCTCCCCAGTATGATGAAACCCTGTCTCTACTAAAAATATAAAAATCAGCCAGGCGCGATGGTGGGTGCCTGTAATCCCAGCTACTCAGGAGGCTGAGGCTGGAGACTCGCTTGAACCCGGGAGGTGGAGGTTGCAGTGAGGTGAGATCACGCCACTGTACACTCCAGCCTGGGCAATAGAGTAAGACTCAGTCTCAAAAAAAAAAAAAAAAAAGAAAAGACATACGTGAAATCACAAGTCCAGCATCTTGAGCCAGTAAGTAACATTAGGCAACACTTCTGTAGGAAATCAGTCCAATCAAGGCTTAAAAGAAGTTAAACTAACATTTGTATAAAACTGAAGTGCAAACACAGGATCTCCTAAATGGTAAATTGTCTTTCTAATGTTAAGTACTACCCCTGGGGAAAAAGAAATACAGAGACACATTCGGTTTTTTTTTTTTTTTGAGACAGAATCTTGCTCTGTCACCAGGCTGCAGCGCAGTGGTGTGACCTCTGCTCGCTGCATCCTCTGCCTCCAGGGTTCAAGTGATTCTCCTGCCTCAGCCTCCCAAGCAGCTGGGACTACAGGCGCACACCACCACGCCCAGCTAATTTTTGTAGTTTTTTTAGTAGAGATGGGGTTTCACCATGTTGACCAGGATGGTCTTAATCTCTTGACCTTGTGATCCACCTGCCTCAGCCTCCCAAAGTGCTGGGATTACAGGTATGAGTCACCGCACCCGGCCACACTCAGTTTTTAAATAGTCATTTGTGAGGAAGCATGAAAAGAACATAAACACACAAACAATATTCTCTGAGACCTCTGATGACCCTCCAAGTGAGGAAAGGATAAAACAGATGTGGGAAAGGGTGTTTTTTAAGAATGCTATTCAGATGTGAGGATAAAACAGGATATGTTTTCAGAAGACAGTCATTAGTTAAATGTAAAATTTTTTCTTTTGTGGGTACAGGGAAGACTTCCTCAGTTTTATTTATTTATTTACTTATTTTGAGAGAGTCTCACTCTATTGCCTAGGCTGGAGTGCAGTGGTGTAATCTTGGCTCACTGCAACCTCCATCTCCCAGGTTCAAGAGATTCTCCTGCCTCAGCCTCCCAAGTAGCTGGGATCACAGGTGCGTGCCACCACACCCAGCTAATTTTTGTATTTTTGTAGAGATGGTGTTTCACCATGTTGGTCAGGCTGGTCTCTAACTCCTGACCTCAAGTGATCCACCCGCCTCAGCCTCCCAAAGTGCTGGGATTACAGGGTAAACCACCACGCCCAGTGACTTTCTCAATCTTTTTTGTTTTTTTTTTGAGACAGAGTCTTGCTCTGTCACCAGGCTGCAGTGCAGTGACACAATCTCAGCTCACTGCAACCCCCACCTCCCAGGTTCAAGTGATTCTCCTACCTCAGTCTCCCAAGTAGCTGGGACTATAGGCATGTGCCACCATGCCCAGCTAATTTTTGTAGTTTTAGTAGAGACGGGGTTTCACCATGTTGGCCAGGATGGTCGTGATCTCTTGACTTTGTGATCTGCCGGCCTTGGCCTGCCAAACTTTCTCAGTTTTAAAATGTGGGATGTTTCCTTCTAGCAGGACTGAATAAAAAGCACCCTGCTCTGAGGAAAGCAGACTTTACCCTGAATGACCAGCTTGTTGGGAAGCTGGGACAGTCCATTTCCCCTCCGGAAGACATGCTTTAAAACCAGGCAGCATACAGAGCCCAGATGCTCTTTCTCTATCCCACCCCTGGGACCCCCAAACATCTCAGGCCTGGGCCATCTCTGGCTTTATGGAACCCTTGAACATTGCTAAGGGTGTGGCCAAGGAAGATTTGAGCTCCACAGTCCAGCAATCATGTTTTACACTTTAATGAGACAGGACTCAGTTCAACACTCAGTTCAGGATCAAGTCTACACCTGGGCAAATAAGGTATCCATACTCACCTCACCCTGCCCTGATCTGAGCCACTCCCCACTTTCACCTTCACCAAAAGAGAAGGCAGAGAAGCAGAGAACAGGAAAAACACATTCTTACTGTGAACCCTACCCTATCCTGCTTCCCACACCCCCAACCCGCTGCCCCAGCAAACTACACTTGCAAATCTCACCTCCAACCCTGACCCAAGGATTCTGGAACAAGAAAGTATAAACAGTTGTCATCCATAAGTTTAACAAATCCCATTCAGTTGTGTTTTTTTTTTTTTTTTTTTTTGGAGACGGAGTCTCACTCTGTTAACCAGGCTGGAGTACAGTGGTGCAACCTTGGCTCACTGCAACCCCTGTCTCTTCGGTTCAAGCAATTCTCCTGCCTCAGCTTCCGGAGCAGTTGGAATTACAGGCGTGCACCACTACCACTATGTCCAGCTAATTTTGTGTCTTTAGTAAAGACAAGGTTTCACCATGTCAGCCAGGCTGGTCTCAAACTCCTGACCTCAGGTGATTTGCCTGCCTTGGCCTCCTAAAGTGCTGGGATTACAGATGTGAGCCACTGTGCCCGGCCTCCCATTCACTTTAAAGAGTACTTGAGTTATGAAAAGTACAAACAGAAGTTTATCTGAAAACAATATACTAGTTGTATAAAACCAAATTTTAGTAGAGTTTTTTTTTTAACATATGTAAAATAAAATTCAAAACCAACAGCAGTTTTCTGTTTAGGACAAGTAATGCCCTCATCAGTGGTTAGAAGCAGCCAGAACAATGCTGTCGCTTGACATTACAGGATCTGCTCCTTCTGATAAAGGGACTGGAATATACCAACAGGTCATGCACGGCCTACACACGTCGTTTATCATTATAAACAGAGGCAGCAACTGGAGAACTGTCAGATGACTCACAAACAACACAACAAAAAAAGCAAAGGTTTCGGGAAATACACTCAGACAGTGCTACTTACTGTATAAATCTGTTTCATCTAGAATCTCAGATTTGATGATTTCTTCAATCACATCTTCTAAGGTGACAATTCCCAGAACTTCATAAAACGGATCTCCTTCTCCCTCATTGTTTACCCGCTGCACGATAGCCAGGTGAGATTTACCTTTAGAGAAAATAAAAAGTTTAGGAAGTGACTTTCTGAATTTCCTGAATGACATGTTATACGTGATACGGTAAAAACATCAGCAAACACAGATGCCGGATTACCAAAATCTCTGTTTCAGCATTTTAAAATTGTACTGAGATATCACAAACAAATGGAAGAACTTCATGAGCCATTAAAAGGCAGAAAGTTATGCCAGAAGAGTGTCACCCTCGACATACATGGCACTGCACCATTGTTCTCTGCTTCTAATGGTAATGTCTCTTGGTACATAACCTTTCAGCAACTGCCACCTAAAGAGAGTGGTTCTCAAAGTTCATGGTGCCCTAGGGATTCCCAAGACCCTTCTAGGAGGTCTGTGAGGCCCAACTATTTTCATAAGAATACTAAGATGCTACTGGCCGTTTTCACTGTGTTGACATTTGAGCTGATGGTGAAAGGCACCTTAGCACAGATGAAGGTAGTGGGAGTGAGCTGCACGTAGTGATCGCTGTTCTCTGTCACAATGCACATGCAGTAAAGGGAAGGAAGTAGCTTCTGTTAAAAATGTACTGGGCTGGGAGCTGGGGCTCACTCCTGTAATCCAAGAGCTTTGGGAGGCCCAGGCAGGATGACTGCTTGAGCCCAGGGGTTCACGATCAGCCTAGGCAACACCGTGAGATCATGTCTCTACAAAAAAACAGAAAAAGTAGCTGGACATGCACACCTATGATCCCAGCTTCCTGGGAGGCTGAGGTGGGAGGATCCAGGAGTTTGAGGCTGCAGTGAGCTATGATTGAGTCACTGCACTCCAACCTAGGCGACAGAGTAAGACACTGTCTTAAAAAAAGTCCTTGCTGAAGCAGTAAACATTAATTTCATTAAATCCTGACCCAAGTACATGTCTTTTGGTAATCTCTATATTAACCTGAGAATTGCCATAAAACATTTCTATTGAATTCTGAAGTATGGCAGCTGTGCTGAGGAAAGACTCTTGTGATTGACTTGCAAGTTGGACTGGCCATTTTCATTGTTGAATGTTTTTACTTCAAAGACTGACTACTAGACAAACTATGGTTATACAGACTTGGGTATATGTCAGGCATTTTCTGAAAAATGAACCTGTCACATCAAGGAAAACAACAGGCAGCATGGACTGCCAATGATAAAATTTGAGCTTTCATCAGAAAATTAAAATTTCGTCTGGGTGCGGTAGCTCACACCTGCAATCCCAGCGCTTTGGGAGGCTGAGGTGGGTAGATCACCTGAGATCAGGAGTTTGAGACCAGCCTGGCCGACATGGTGAAACCCCGTCTCTACTAAAAATACAAAAATTAACTGGATGTGGTGGTATGCGCCTGTAATCGCAGCTACTCAAGAGGCTAAGGTGGAAGAATCACTTGAATTTAGGAGGCAGAGGTTGCAGTGAGCCGAGATTGTGCCACTGCACTCCAGGCCTAGGCAACAGAGTGAGACTCCCACTCAAAAACAACAACAACAACAACAAAAAGGCTGAGTGCAGTGGCTCACACTTGTAATCCCAGCACTTTGGGAGGAGGATCACTTGAAGTCAGGAGTTCAAGACCAACCTGGCCAACATGGTGAAACCCTGTCTCTACTAAAAATACAAAATAAATTAGCCAGGCATGGTGGCGCACGCCTGTAATCCCAGCTACTCAGGAGGCTGAGGCAGGAGAATGGCTTGAACCCAGGAGGTGGAGGTTGCAGTGAGCCAAGATGGTGCCATTGCACTCCACCCTGGGCAACAAGTGAGACTGTCTCAAAAAAAGAAAATTAAAATTTTGGGAAACTTGTAGCCACCACGAGCGTAATAGCTTCTCACAATTAAAGACTCTTCTTATGAGATTGCTGGTGATGTTAACAAATGATTTTTTAAAATATTGAATATTGCAATCTGTCAACATTTTGAAGATCTGTATAACTCAGTGAACCAATAATTTTCAAGTGACTATGGCAATGATGTTACAAAATCTTGCAAGAGTACACAATCCATTTGGAGTATAAGACAGAACAATGGATTTAAAAAAAAAATTCTTATTTTGGAATAATTTTAGACTTACAGAAAAGTTGCAAAGAGTACAGAGAGTTCCTATAAACCCTTTACCCGGTTTCCCCCATTGTTAACATCTTACACTACCATGATATATTTGTCAAAACTAAAACTGACATTGGTACATTACTATTAAGTAAACTCCAGGCTTTATTTGGATTTCGCTGATTATTTCTATAACATCCTCTTTGTTTTGTTGTCTGGTTCAAGGCACCACACCACATTTAGTTGTCATGTCTCTTTAGTCTCCTCTGGTCTGTGACGGTTTTTCGGTCTTTGCTTTTTATGACACTGACAATATTGAAGGGTACTGGTCAGTCCTCCTGCAGAATATCCTCCGATCTGAGCTTGTCTGATGTTTTACCCATGAGTAGACTGGGTTATAGGTTTTCTAGTTACATCACATCAGTGGTTATATGTCATCACTGCTGACGTTCACCTTTTTCATCATTTGGTTAAGGTTGTGTTTCCCAGGTTTCTCCATTGGAAAGTTACTCACTTTCCCTTTCCTTAATTCTATTATTTGAAAACAAGTCACTAAGTCTAGCCTACCCATTCAAGGATGGGAGTTAAGCTCTACTTCCTGGAATAGGGAGGTATCTACATATATTACTTGGAAGGGGGAGTACTTACATATATTATTCAATATTCTTCTGTAAAGAAGATTTCAGACCAAAGTTAATATAAGAGTCCAAATGTCCAATGGTATGGTTTCAGATTCTACATTGCAACTAACCTTTAAGAAATTACTACCTATGGAGTTTTGATGTAATATCAAAGGAGAATACCGATCACTGTCCAAAAAAGCTGATACTCCTCCCTTTTCCAAATACGTACCTGTGTGAGGCCAGATTCTGATACACTTCAACTAACACAGTATACCACACAGACTGAATGCAAAAGACCGAACCCAGCTGCCTTCCCTTTAGCTTGATTAGACATGCAAAAAGTAAAACAATGGCACTCTTCTACCGTTTGTTTTAGAAAATATTTTTATTAAAAACACTATATTAGCATGCAATGGATTACTGTCCTTTAAATCAATCAATGTTTTGAAGGTCTCCATTTTAATTCAAATACATTAATATCAAAAGATAGAACCCACATAAATAAAAGGATCCTGAATCATTTTTAAGAGTTTCAAGGGATCTGAGACTAAAAAAAGTTTAACCCATTTATGTCAGAGGCTGCAAGTTTTTGTGAAAAATCAGACCTTAGTGATGATCTTGAGCAGTAGAATATAAATAACCCCCACAAGCTTAGCATTCCAATAATGGAACACTAGGCATAAATAGGTTAAAGACTGCTGCTTTTGGGGATGGATCACTTGAGACCAGGATGGCAAGGGAAGAACATGAGTCGAACAGTTCTGGATTTGAACTCCAGCAGGCCACTCATTAGCCATTACTAGCAGAAGACCATGAGCAAACATAACTTTTCTGAGTTTCAGTCTCCTTATCTTTAAAGCCAGTCTCATAATTGCTACTGCAATAGGGTTGTTGTGAAGATCAGAGATAATGCTGGTACCCAGCAAAGACACTGCCTGGAATCCACTGGGTGATCACTAAGTGGTAATGCTCATTATTTTATTAATGTTTTTCCTAAATTCTAAGGCACCATCAACTTATTACCAGCTTAGAGGGAAAAAAACCCACTATATTATTACATGTACACAGTGATTAGAAGATGCACCTCAGGCAGGGCACAATGGCTCACACCTGTAATCCCAGCATTTTGGGAAGCCAAGGCAGGAGGATCGCTTGAGGCCAGGAGTTTGGGACCAGCCTGGGCAACATAGTAAGAACTCATCTCTATAAAAAAAAAAAATAAAAGTAAAAAAGACACATTTCAATCTCAAAGATCTTTTAAAATAGTAAGAGCATCTCTCAAACAACAATATTGGTTTTCCCAATCCAAAGCATGTGAAGTATCTAAAACATATCCATAAATGAAGCCAAAATAGGCATAATCTGGAAACTTCATAATCAGCTAATTTTTGTATAACTTCTGTTTAATGACAGAGTGTTTTCTTGGTGGTGGTGGTGGGGTGCAAGAGCTTTAAATAAAGTTTAGTTAACACTTTAAGTTGGGTAAGTTCGCCCAGACACAACCAGCCACATTAAAAATATTCCGAGGGCTGCATCTGATCAAGTTCCCAGCACTTACGCAGACGCTGGCTCTGGTCCTGCGGATCTGTTGGCCCTTTCTTAACTTGGCAGTCTAAGTCAGCTTCTGCTCTGCCTCAGACCCCCTTCTAGGCAGCCGTGTCTACAAGCCTAGAAGTTTAGATTGTTAGACAATTAGGCGTTCTAAAATTTTCATCCCTAGCATGCTCACACTCAAAGAATGAAAATATTTTGAGCAGAGGAGACAAGGAGGGAAACTTATCAGCAATGGATATAAACACTGCATCAGGTCAAGTCAATTCTCATCTCGTCCAGTTGGTCCAGTAGGTTTCTCACATCTGCTTTCCCAAGGACCCAACATAAGCAGTTAAAAATTCTTGGTGAATGCTGTCTGTCGAAAGTTAAATTCTTTTGCTATTCCCAGCTTGTGATCATTTAAAAGGAATTTTCCAAAGCAAGGTCTAATATTAGACTCAAAATGAACTTTCCATTCCACTGAGGCGCTATTCTCACCAAAGTAACTACCGTATAATCAGATTGTCTTGGAGCAACTCGTTTAAATGCAGATGGACATACTTGAAATACCAGCTCAATAGCACTGACAGATTTGGCTGGAAAGGGCCTTACTCTAGGAGAAATTATTTCTGTGAATTAGGCTTCTTAGACTGAAAATTAAGTTTTCCTCCAAGTTCACTTGTTTTAAAGCTGAAACTTCTGCATCTGCCCCAGGGCCACATTCTTTTAGCTTTGGAATTCCTGGTGAGAAGTCCTGTTTTCTGAAACTTCTTCCCTGTGCACAGTACAAAGGAAAAACAATGACACCTCTCTCCTTCACTCAGGCTTTTGGAGAACAGTGATTCCATGCACCTTTCCACTTAACCATTCACTGCAGGGACTTTAGTCCTTGTCAAGGGATCAATCAAAAGGAAAATGTAAACAACTTTTTTTTTTTTTTTTTTTTTTTGAGACAGGGTCTCACTCCCTGGCTGGAGTGCAGTGGTGTGATTGTAGCTCACTGCAGCCTTGAACTCCTGGGCTCAAGTGATCCTCCCACCTCAGCCTCCTGAGTAGCTAGGGCTATAGGCACGCACCACCATGCCCAACTAATTTTTAAATTTTTTGTTGAGACAGGGTCTCACTATATTGCTCAGGCTGGTCTGGAACTCCTGGCCTCAAGTGATCCACATGGGCCTCCCAAATAAACAAGTTTTCAATACAAAAATTTTCAAAACTGAGCTCAAATAGGACCTTTCTTAACCTGAGTATTGGAAAAATTAAGTCAGGACTGAAAACAGAAAAGCAACTCTGGGAAAACGAATAGAAGAATAAACCCAAAACTTAAAAAGACGATAAACTGATGGATTCTTAACTTCCAACAAAAAGAATGAAAATATAGCAGTCAGCAAAATATTTAATCACAGATATTAAACACTAAAACTTTTAAATATGCATAGACTAAATAAACTTCATAAACTGCATATAGATCAAATAAAGCATAAATTGTTGTCACAATCAGGGCTTGGAGAGGGCCCTTTCTTGCAAGCTGTAAGAGATCTTGCTGTACACCAGGCAGTTTGAACTGTCCTGGTATTTAAATTCCTACCCCTTCTCCTCCTTTTCTTGTCCTAAGGGAATCTAAACAGGCCTGTTTTCAGAATGCAGGGCTTTATAAATACATCTCTCCTCAAATTCAGAATCATAAGCAAGCTATTATGAAATAACAGCCTAGATTGTCCATCTTTCTATAACCACTAGTGCTCAGGGCAGGGCACTAGCACAGGTGAAATTACAAAAACCATGTCTGCACTGGGAGATGGACTAAGCAACTAAAATAATCTACACAAGGTAGAACTGGGATCAAATTTCTACCTCTGCCTGCTTCCACTGCTCCACAAATTAAAGTTTATTATTTGCATACTCTCTCTGAATTGGTAAACCAGCCCAGAATGGTAGTGGATTACCACATTTCCATCTTTTAACCTTACCACACTTCTGGGCTCAAATTTTGAACGACAGATACAGTTTGTATTTTGGTGGTAATAACTGTTTCTATTATGATTAATCCAACAAGGGCACCTGTAACGGCCAAGAAAATATGGACTTGTTTGCTATCAGACAATGTTGATGCCAATGAAGTGAAATGGGACTAGGTAGACTAATTAAGGAAAAAAGTCAATGGAATGGATGTAGCAGAAGAGAATTAGGAACAACGTGATATAGCTATGCTGATAAAAAGTGACACATAGTAGTCAAGAAGACCCAATAATGCAAGCACAAGGCAAACTGAGCCTGTAGGGTCCTAAAATGCCACTCAAACAGCAGGAAGAAAACAGAGACCCCACCATGAGAAACTCAAGCCAAGCATCTTACATTCGCCATGATATCTGCGTTGCACAACTCCAGGGGGCACTGTTAGCACAGAATGCAGTGCTTCATGTTTCCCTGAAGTTGTGAGATGCTGTGGCCTCCTTACTAACCAAGGAGAGGGCAAATGAAGCAGCTGATATGCTTTTTTAAATTCCTGATCTACTAACATAAAATTATAATAATTCAATGAATAGGAATCAATAAAATTTCAAAGAGGGAGTTCTACAGAACTAGTGATAAAAGAAGCAAAAGCTCTGCAAGTCCAAATTTAGGTCCCATGTCACTAACGAAAAATGACATGATTTTTTAATGGCTATACTTAAGATCTCCAGAGGAAGCCAATTTGCATATTGGCAGTCAAAGAAGTCAATACACTTTAAGCATGATCACAATTGGATTTAGTCAGATTTACAAGTAAACAAACTGATCAAGTGAGAGAATGTATATGAACATAATATATAAGCCATAAAATCCAGGCTATGAATGAATTCTGAACAATGAACTATAGTCACATAATTTCATTTGTTTGTTCCATAAATATCTGCTGACCACCTACTATGAGCCAGGCCCATACCACAAGGACCAAAACACAGCACTGGCTCTCAAGAGGCATTCGAGCATGGCAGACGGACACTAAGGAAGCAGCCTCTGGGAAAACTAATAGAAGACTAAACCTTGAAGTGAAAAGGCATGTTGGGTCGTGTTAAGGTGTTGTGGAGAACAACAGTAGGGGTGGGATGACATTTAATACAGGATGGTCCCCCCTGCCCCACCCCCTCCACTCGCCCAGAGCAAGGCAGCAGCACAGGAAGTCAACCCTGGGCTGCGTGTTTTCAGGTAGAATAATCAGGAGGCCCTGAAGAGGGAGGGGCTTGATGCGCTGTGGTGGGTGGGGAGCCAGGAGGCCACTGTGGCTGGAAGCAAGTGGGCAGGAGGGCGAGAGGAAAGGTGAGCTGTATGGGGTGGGATGCAGGCCATGTAACCATCGGAGAGGCTTTAGCTCTCACTCCGTGGTCGCTGGATGGCTCTGGCAGAAGAGTGACATGATCTGCATTGTTTTAAAAGAGTCCCTCTGGCTGCATGGTTGAGAAAGTCCTGGCAGCAGGTGGGAGGAGAATGGCCCTGGGAAAGGGCTGAGGTGGGCAAACCCAATCGGGAAGTTACCAGTAAGCCAAGCCACGGAGGATGGTGGCTTGGGCCCCAGGGGCAACAGTGCAGGTGATGAGAAGTAACTGCATTCTGGATAGACAGTGTTTTAGAAAGAGCCCGCAGGATTTGCTGATGGACTGGATAGGGGGTGGAGGAGAATGAGAGGAGTCAGGATGACTTGCTTTTTGGCCTGCCACTCCTGGTGGAGGACAGTGCATGGCATCAGTCTAGAAGGCAGAAGTCAGCTCGATTTTGGAAGGTTAAGTTTGACATCCTAGTGGAAATGTCAAACAGTTATATACATGAGTCCAGAATTCAAGAGAGAGACATGTAAGCTACAGATAAAACCTGAGAGAGTACAGATGGTAGCAGAGCCAGAAACCCACTGAGATCACCTAGGCCATGGATGGCGAGAAGAGCCAGTGCTGAGCATGGGGGTGCCTGAGTTTCCTGGGTCAGGAGGCTGAGATAGAACCAAAGAGAGACTTGAGAAAGAGTGGCCAGCAGGAAGGGGAGGGGAGAATAAAGGGAATGGGTGGTTTTGGAAGCCACATTAAAAAACGAAAAATAAAAACCATTCCAAAGAGCAGAGAGCAGTCGTAAGTATCGAATGCAGCCGAAAGGTCAAGAAAGGTGATTTTGGTGACAGAAGATGCTGGAGATAAAGACTGTGGTGGAGGAAGGGCCTGAGGGTCACAGTGTAAGTGACATGCAGAAGATCCTATAGTCTCTGGCCAGTGTGCTTTCTACTCGAGCCCTTCCTGCTTCTAACAGGGAGGCCCAAACTGGCCTGCTTCTGCCAGGTAGCCTTGACAAGAGAGAAAAGGCCTGTCATTAGGACAGTTTGGCTGTCCTCTCCAAAGTAACACCTCCTTCTTCGAGTCCCTAGATCTGAACATGACACCATTAGATTTCCAATCACCCAGGGTTTAAAACTCTGAAATCTTTGCCTTTTCTTTTTCTTCCTTTTCAATGAAGAATGAATGAGTGAATAGGTACACACACACAGCTGCATAAGATGCACAGCTCAGTGAAACTTGACATTTGTATATACCTGGAAAACTACCACCGGGAAGAGCTGGTGGGAGTCAGGGTGTTGACAACAGCTACAGGGGTGGGTGAGATGGGGCTGGAGACAGGAGCGGGGAATACGTGATGCAGTGATAAGAGGAGGGGCTAAGTGGGTTCAGCAGACTTCAGGCTCCAAGGGGAACACCCTCCATGTGGCCCCTTCAGTAGGGCTCCCTTTCCTGCCCCTTCCCTTTGTTGACAGCAGGTCCCTTTAGGATAGACAGATCACATGCTGATCCAGCAACAGGGCATGTCATGATAACTGAGTGGCAGCACAACTTCAGAATAAGAGAAGCAATTCTCCTCCCGTATTTAGCTATATCTGGAATCTTAGTTCAGGTCTGGGTCTTGTATTTTACAAGAGGCAAACTGAGGGGAAATGCTGTACCATATACAAACTATGTCACAGGAGGAACAATTACATAAGCCAGAGATGTTTAGATGGAAGAGACATCTGGGCAGGGATGAGGTTGACAGCAGCCTTCAAATATCTAAAATCAGTCAGCTCCATGCCTCCTCACCCCATAGCTTGTTACCTGCACACCTGGAGCTCAGTGTGCCACAACGTGGTCTCCCTGATTAGACCATCAGCTCCAGATCAACTCTGGATCCACCTTCGTGTTAGTCCTCAGTGCCTGCCAAGTCTAGCACAATGGCCAACACTCCAGTTTCTTCTCTACTCCTCCATTCACAAAGGAAGACTTACTCACCGTAACATAACCACAGCATTCCATCACGCACACACAGTGCTCACGTCTCATCAGCTACTAAATTAGAGAGAAAATGTTCCTAGGGCAGGGCTCAAAGGCATCAGCACACTACAACCACCACTCTCCTCTTCTTAAGCTTCATCCACCCAGACTTGACTTTTCACAGTCAGGTCCTCCATGGCCCTACTTGCCCCTTCCTCTGCTTGAGCCCTTTTAATCCGTTTTAACCTTGCTCTTAATTCCACACATAGTATCACCCATACCAGGAAGCCTGTTCTATTCCCAAAGGCAGAACTTATCTTTTGTATTTTTGAGCTCCTATAACGTCATCTGAATTTCTCTTAAGGCATCTGTCTTTTTTGTTTTTTGAGATGGAGTCGTACTCTGTTAACCAGGCTGAAGTGCGGTGGTGCAATCTTGGCTCACTACAACCTCTACCTCCCAGGTTCAAGTGATTCTCCTGCCTCAGCCTCCCAAGTAGCTGAGATTACAGGCATGCACCACCATGCCTGGCTAATTTTTGCATTTTTAGTAGAGATGGGGTTTCACCATGTTGACCAGGCTGGTCTTGAACTCCCGACCTCAGGTGATCCCCCCTCCTCGGCCTCCCAGAGTGCTGGGATTACAGGCATGAGCCACTGCATCTGGTCATATCTCTTTCTTATACTAAGTTTGTGATCTTTTCCCTGCTAGACTGGAAGCTCCTTGTTTCTCATCTTTCTCCCAGAACACCTAGCTTGATGCCACCCTTTACAAAGAGCAGGTAGGAAGGGGGTCGGCCCTCATAGAGCCCCAGCCCCTCACTCACTGCCCTAACACACACAACCCACTGGGGCTGCCCTGCCACAGCTGCACCATACCTGGGCTATGGGAGTGCCTGGGGCTCTATACCCACGTTACTTTTTTTTTTTTTTTTTTTGAGACAGAGTCTCACTCTGTCGCCCAGGCCGGAGTGCAGTGGCATGATCTCGGCTCACTGCACGCTCCTCCTTCCGGGTTTACGCCATTCTCCTGCCTCAGCCTCCTGAGTAACTGGGACTACAGGCGCCTGCCACTACGCCCGGCTAGTTTTTTGTATTTTTTAGTAGAGACGGGGTTTCACTATGTTAGCCAGGATGGTCTCGATCTCCTGACCTCGTGATCCGCCCGCCTCGGCCTCCCAAAGTGCTGTGATTACAGGCGTGAGCCACCGCGCCCGGCACCCACATTACTCTTAATAGTATTTTAGATAGGTCCTTTCCCTATCCATTTCCCTCTGAATTCAACACTGGCAAAATCCAAAGAAAAATAAACCCTGAATTACAAGCCACAGAACAAATACATAAAGCCATTTTCTCAGATTTTTGTAATGAATACACGGATGAATGCTGATGTGTGCCTTGCAAGTCTTCTGACTACTGTGGCGATCAACCTAGTATTAGAGGCTGGGTGCAATGGGTCACACCTGTAATCCCAGTATTTTGGGAGGCCGAGGTGAGCGGATCACCTCAGATCAGGAGTTCGAGGCCACCTTGGTCAACAGGGCAAAACCCCATCTCTACTAAAAATACAAAAATTAGCTGGGCGTGGGCGTGGTGGTGCACTCCTGTAGTCCCAGCCACTCAGAAGGCTGAGGCAGGACTGAACCTGGGAGGCAGAGGCTGCAATGAGCTGAGATCATGCCATGCACTCCAGCCGGGTTGACAGAACGAGACCCCATCTCAGAAAAAAAAAAAAAAAAAAATATATATATATAGTATTAGAACACGAGCTAAAATCAAGCCTGCTGAGGAGAAGTAATACAATTTCATTTAGGAAACTATCACCTAGCTATTTCTGTACTGTTGAAAGCTAAAATATAAATAATAACAAACTGTGCGTGTCTTTTTTCTTAAGTACTTATTTTACCTTACCATCCCGACCAGAGCTAAGTGCATTTTTTCCAATTGAATTTTCCCACCATAAAATACACCAGAAAAATGTGACACAGATCTTAAAATAGTCCTATATAAACAATACATGAGTGTATATATAGAAGTACTTGCTGTATATAGAAGCCACTGGTTTTAAATGATAACTGTTGCTATTCTGGGAGACAAAAGCCCCCTTTTACTACTTCCAAAAATTCCAAAGTCTGACCCATAAGTGGCCGGCCCAGACCTCCCTAGCAGGACAGTTCCTTCAGTCTAGCCATGAACATCCTCATTCCGGGTTAGGCCTGAACTAATGTGTCTGCCAGTGAGGCTGACGGGTGGAATATGGAATCATGGTTTCCTTAAAACAATCTAACATTTCTTGGTGAGGGTGGAGGTTTATTTGATACAGGGCCCTCTCCTGGACAGGACCCTGAATTTATCTATTAGTGTAAATGACAGTGTTGCTGCTGCTCTTTGGCCACTTGAACAACTGACAGTAGGGAGGTAGCATTCACTGAGGTGGTCAGCTTCTAAAAGACTTTTTTTTAAAACCAGGAGAAGCAACGTAGACAAGTCCTCTCCATTAGTGGCTAAACAGTCTTGGCACAGTGCATGCAGCAACCAGGAGTGTTATTGTAAAATTGACTGGTTGAATTTCACTTCTCCGTGAAAATCTCCATGCACTAAGACCAGAAATATTATACACTGAGAAAAACTAATCCAGGCGGTTCTCAGATTTTACAGTTTTATCAATAGAGATTGGGGAAAGGTATGGTTAGCCTCAAGGACATCAACATTTACATGTTAGGAAAGTTCCTGAAATACACAAGACTGTAGGCCAGGCACGGTGACTCAACGCCTATAATCCCTGCACTTTGGGAGGCCAAGGTGGGCAAATGGCTTGAGGTCAGGAGTTCAAGACCAGCCTGGCCAATATGGTGAAATCCCGTCTCTACTAAAAATACAAAAATTAGCCAGGTATGATGGCATATGCCTGTAATCCCAGCTACTCGGGATGCTGAGGCAGGAGAAGCTTGAACCCAGGCAGTGGAGGTTGCAGTGAGCCAAGATTGCACCACTGCACTCCAGCCTGGGTGACAGAACTAAGATCTGTTTTCAAAAAAAACACAAAAACTGTAGATACCTGTCTGACACACTATAGGCATGCAGTTATTTACTGAATGAGTGAATCTACAAATTGCATTTATTTAAACCTTTTGAACATGCTTTCAATGTATACAACTTTCTGAGCTAAAAGGATATTTTATATTTGTCTTAAAACTACCTTCTCCATATTTCTAGAGGTTTTCCTTTGGACTTATACTTTATGGTTATGTCTGGCATTTTTTGAGGCTATGCTATTTATCTTCTCTCAGTCATCATTACAGAGAGAAGACTCCATCTTCTTACACTATGCTCAATATTTCATCTAATTATTTGACCCTGATTTTTACAAAACCCTTTTATATTAAACACTATACCTGTCACCATCAATTTTCCCATCGTATGCTTTCTTGTACTCAAATACATATTGAGTAGCCAGGCATGGTGGTCATGGTGGTGTGCCTCCATAGTCCCAGCTACTTGGGAGGCTGAGGCTGGAAGATTACTTGAGCCCATGAGTGAGTCTAGCCTGGGTAACGTAGTGAGGCCCCCCTCTCTATAAAATTATATATAAAATAAAATATATATACTTATTATGTAATACTATATAATATATATAATTCTCAGCACAGGGCTAAATATATACAGATGTCTACTTCTTTAATATGATTAAAAAGATCAATTAGGAAATGATTGCTCCTATTATTTGAAAAATCCTTTGCTGTTACAAAATGGAACATTTTTAATTTTGAAACAATTGTATATTCACATGCAATTGTAAGAAACAGAAAGATCCTGTGGATTTTGCCCAAGATTCCATGTACTTTTATCCAGTTTCCCCCAATGGTAAACATCTTGCAAAACTACAGCACAGAGTCACAACTAGGATATGAGCATTGACAGAGCCATGGTACGGGACACTTCTACCACCAAATGACCTTCCTATTACCCTTTTATAGCCATACCCTCAAACTAATCATTTTAATGGTTTCTTTGGTAAAATAAGACCTTAGTTTTCTATTGACAGTGGCCCTTATGCTATAGTGTTTAAGTTTAAACAAATATTTAAAAAGCTATATTTAAAAATGGTTATCAATAGAAAAACATTTTTCAGTCAACAAAAACTTGTTTTACATGCAACATTTGAAAACCCAAGAGTGGGGTCCAATCCTGACAAAGATTAGCCAACCATGCTTCCCTGGGTGAGGTATACAGCAGGCAGTTATATAACTAAGAGAGAAACGGTTTTTGGAGAGAGTAGCAGAGACCCCAGCCTCGATTTGATAAACATCAGTGGCAGGATGATTTTCCAGGCAACTCCTCTTTGGCTTCTCCCAATGTGTTGATGAATTTAACAGTCCCTGGTAATTCAATAAACACTAATCTAGGTGCTATTGTGAAGGGATTTTGCAGATGCAAATGAAGTCTCTAATGGGACGTCATGGGTTGACTTTAAGGGAGATCACTCTTGGTAGACCCAAGTTAATTAGTTGGAAGGCCTTAAAAGCAGGCCTTAAGGCTTTCTGAAGGAGAGAAGAAATTCCTCCCATAGAAAACTTCAGATGCTGCCTGTGGGATTCCAGCCTGCTTGTGATCTTCTCTTCCTAATGACCTGTCTTATCAATTTGGGCTTTCTTATACATCCTCCAGAATACATAAGCTATATTCTTATAATAAATCCCTTGATGAAAGTATGTGTGTGTGTGTGTGTGTGTGTGTTTGTATCCTTTTGGTTTTGTTTCTCTGGTTGGACCCTGACTAAGAGACTCAGGATTCACACCACAAAGGGATTAATAGCACAAAGCAAAAGGAAAACTAGAATTAAACTAAGTTATCATTTCCCAAAGCCAAGACAACAGATGACTGATTTGTATAGGAAGACAAACTAATGTGTGTGCGCTATGCCAGAGAATCCGATCCATGAACTTCCTGGTGACAATAGCAGACATAGCAAGTAAAGTAACCCCCTGAAAGAAAAACTAACCTAAACTGTTTAAAAGACAAGAAGCCAAGTCATTTACTTCTATCCATCCAAGTGGACGGTCCTATCAAAGACAGCCCTCCAGCCCTCTCCCCTAAGTTAGGATTCCAGGCAATAAACAATGGATGGTCTCACATTCCCACCACCACCCACTCCTTTTCTCTTGTTCTTCAGTCTTGCTGCCAGATACTTTAGCCAGAAACCCAAAGTGAGGCAATTAATAGAAAATTCCAGTCATTATGTGACTTACTTAATGGCCCATCCAAATGACTTGTGAGAAAATCTCACGAACCAACAGAACAGAGACTGAAGAGTTTTTTCCATTATTTCTCTCTGTCAGAGTATTTAAAGACTCGGATTTTCCCATCTTTTGGGGAAATATTTTCTTATAAATAGTGAGGCATGCTGGGCATCTCCACTTCATCTTTTTTGGTGGTCTGTAACACTCACTGTACACTCATTGGAATGTTTTCCTAGTAAATGATGGGCAATGGAAAACATGGCTAAGACAAAAGATGGCTTTCAGGCTGAGATGATGGGAACCTTCTCACGTTCCCCAAGAGAAAGGTAGTTCTTCTATAGAACTAAGGGGTTTATTTTAGAACCAATGAGACTATTTCTGTCTTTCCTTTAGGCCTTTATAAGAATGATAAATGAGGACTGACTAGACTACTTAGTAGTCCATTTAGTAGTAGTCCAATATATCCAATAATAGGAGGAGTTATTTTTTATTTTTTGAGACAGGGTCTCACTATGTTGCCCAGACTGGTCTCGAATTCCTGGACTCAAGTGATCCTTCCACCTCAGCCTCCCAAAGTGCTGGGATTATAGACATGAGCCACCATGCCCAGTCAATAGTAGGAGATTTTTTTTTTTTTTTTGAGACGGAGTCTCGCTCTGTCGCCCAGGCTGGAGTGCAGTGGCGCGATCTCAGCTCACTGCAAGCTCCGCCTCCCGGGTTTATGCCATTCTCCTGCCTCAGCCTCCCCAGTAGCTGGGACTACAGGCGCCCACCACCGCGCCCGGCTAGTTTTTTGTATTTTTTAGTAGAGACGGGGTTTCACCGCGTTAGCCGGGATGGTCTCGATCAGAGATCTACACTTCTGCTGCTAAGCCCAAATGTTAGGGCTTTGGTTTTATGATTTACTCTTCTGTTCCATTATTAGGTTTTAGCTTTTAGACCAATAATTACTTACAAACTTTGTTTTGTAGTCCAAACTTAGTGATTTCAACTAAACTAATTTCTTGGCTGATTTCTACAACCCAAGTAGACAAGATCAGTAATTATACAAAAGTCATACATAAAAATGTGGTCCTGTTGTCACAGTCACTGAACAAAAATTATCTAAGCCCAGACAATGTGCTAACATTGCAGATCAAACCACACTGTACATTTGCTACAGTCACAGGCGTTTTAAGGAGAGGAATGAGGTCACAGTTTTAAACCTGCTTGAAGGGGAGAGTAATTTTTTTGTTTTGTTTTGTTTTTTAAAAGAAGAAAGACCATAATCCCTTTTCTCACTCAAGTCTCCTCTTTTTAGGAAGTCCTTCCTGATGACTTCAATTTGGAATGAGGTAGAATTGCTATTATATAATTATACAGTTAACAGTAAACATATATTACATAGTTAATAATTATGTGATACAAAGGAAAAGATCAAAATTATCCCCCCCAAAAAAATCTCTGGATATTAGAATTAGAAGGAAAATTAATCATCTAGATAAATTCTTATACAATGTATTAATTATCTTCTGCAAACTTTATGCATATGATAAACTTCAAGAAAAATGAAAGGGTGAAAATATTTCAAGGTCTTCCTCATTGTCCTAAAATCCTAGCATTTTACTCTTTTGTTTCCTGTCCCCAGAAACTTCAAGCACTTCATCTTCATTATAGAGAAAAAAGATGCAAACAACTTTTAAAACCCAGTGTTCTCTATTATAGATTCCTTCACAATGCCTACTCACTATTCCCATGATGTACTTTCCCCCAATAGCTCTTAAAAATGCGTAGAAGGGCCGGGCGTGGTGGGGCACTCCTGTAACCCCAGCACTTTGGGAGGCCGAGGTGGGCGGATCATAAGGTCAGGAGTTCGAGACCAGCCTGGCCAACATGGTGAAACCCCATCTCTACTAAAAATGCAAAAATTAGCTAGGCATGGTGGTGCGCACCTGTAATCCCAGCTACTCAGGAGGCTGAGGCAGGAGAATCGCTTGAACCTGGGAGGCGGAGGTTGCAGTGAGCTGAGATCATGCCATTGCACTCCAGCCTGGGTGAAAGAGTAAGACTCCATCCCAAAAAAATAAAAATAAAAATAAAAATAAAATAAAATAAATTTTAAAAAACCGTGTAGAAGACAAAAATTAGTTTTTCTATTTTTCTTTTCTTTTCTTTTCTTTTTTTTGGACAGGGTCTCACTCTGTCACTCAGGCTAGAGTGCAGTGGCATGATCATGGCTTACTACAACCTCCACCTCCCGCGTTCAAGTGATTCTCCTGCCTCAGTCTCACAAGTAGCTGGGATTACAGGCATGTGTAGCCACATCCGGCTAATTTTTGTATCTTTTGTAGTGACAGGGTTTCACCATGTTGCCCAGGTTGGTCTCAAACTCTTGAGCTCAAGCAATCCATCCACCTCAGCCTCCCAAAGTGTTGGGATTACAGATGTGAGCCTCCACACTCAGCTAAGTTTTTATATTTCTATAAGAAAAAAGTCACCACCTAAACATCCACGATAGTCTCGTTAAGTAAATTCTACAACATCCACACTAGAATGCTATGCAGCTAGTGTGGATGTAGCAGGATTCCATCAGCAGTAGAATGCTAATACAGCTATTTAAAAAAAAAAAGTTAGAGCTATATCGATTGTTATGAAAAGTTACTCTAAAAAAAAAAAAAAAAAGCCCTGTAGAATATTATAGTATGTTCCCATTTGTATTCATTATAATTAATTGCATTAATCATAATTATATATAGAAAACTAGAAACAAAAGTTAACAGTGGCATTCTGGATGAAATTTGTAGTACTGTTACAAATTTGCATTCTACAAGGTAATTCTTTTTTTCTTTTTGAGATGGAGTCTCCCTCTGTCCCCCAGGTTGGAGTGTGATGGCGTGATCTCGGCTCACTGCAACCTCCATCTCCCAGGTTCAAGTGATTCTCCTGCCTCCTGAGTAGCTGGGATTACAGATGTCCACCACCACACCTGGCTATTTTTTGTCTTTTTTAGTAGAGATGGAGTTTCACCATGTTGGTCAGGCTGGTCTCGAACTCCTGACCTCAGGTGATCCACCCACCTCAGCCTCCCAAAGTGCTGGGACTACAGGCATGAGTCACCGTACCCCACCCCTAATGTATATATTTCTAACAAGAGAAAATGTTTATTTCAACCAGGAATCAAGGAGAACAACAGGGTCCCCTGTCAGTGTTGGACACCTCTAAAGAACCACTTCCAACCCTCTAGGCCCCAGTGCTCACTCCCTCCACTGTGGCAGTGACTAGTTCACGCAGGCTTGCAGCGGCTTCATGCTCATGCATCAGTGCAAACAGACGCTGTCTCATTGCTAATGCTCAATATTTCACTTCCTGCCGCCCCAGGTTGGAGTGCGGTGGCATGATCTCGGCTCGCTGCAACCTCCATCTCCCAGGTTCAAGCGATTCTCCTGCCTCAGCCTCCTGAGTAGCTGGGATTACAGATGTGCACCACAACGCCTAGCTATTTGAAAATTATTCTGCAGTTATTCATATGCAAACAAGAGGGAGAAATCAATGGGATAAATCCCCCCACTTCCCCCTCATTTTGTACTTAAGCAGACAGTTCTGAGAGCATTCCATTTCATAGGTTCCTAAAAACGTCCTAGCGGGATTGAATACCTGATGCCTGTAGCCAAGGCACTATCAGATCCTTAAATTTTCTTTCCCTCCTTCTCATTTCACTTTCCTTGTCCTGAACTCTTGCTTCCTGGGACTGCACCCCCTATAAACTTCCCCGCATTCAAGTCTTCTACCAGGCTGATGTTCAGGCTAAGATGTCAGATGAGTGGAAAGTTTTTCCACCAGCCACTTTTTGGTTTCACACATTTCATGCTCTTCTACTTGCAGATTCCAGTGCCAGATGTGTTAGAACACACTCCTATCTCAATACAGTGCTGGTCCTGTACCTCTGAGTGACATCCACATTGTTGAATATCATTTATGCAGTGGGATGGCCACCAACAACTAGACATCAAAGTGACTGCAACCACATAGACATATCCCAGTAAACCTAAACAAAGTATATATCCACAGCTTAACTTTCCCACAGCTGAATCTCAGAAATGCTTGGGACCACTCCAACACTGCCACACACAAGAGTAAGAGAGGGTAACTCAATGTGGAAAGAGTCATTTTGGCCCACTGTAAACTTTCCGATTTTTCAAAATTTACAAATACACATAAACCTGTAAAACACTTGCTAGGGGTCTTCCCAGGGCCTTGGAAGCAGCCCACACATGTGAGCACTTAAGCTTTAGCTTCATTAGCTTTGTGGTGATACGCTTTTCACAATGTACTAATCGATTAACAATAAAGGGAGCATAAAGCACAGACTGAAAACTCTAAAATCTATATACTCCACCATCCCAGTCTCATCTAAACCTCAGTATAAAAATATTCCATCTGGCCGGGCTCGGTGGCTCAAGCCTGTAATCCCAGCACTTTGGGAGGCCGAGACGGGCGGATCACGAGGTCAGGAGATCGAGACCATCCTGGCTAACACGGTGAAACCCCCGTCTCTACTAAAAAATACAAAAAACTAGCCGGGCGAGGTGGCGGGCGCCTGTAGGCCCAGCTACTCGGGAGGCTGAGGCAGGAGAATGGCGTGAACCCAGGAGGTGGAGCTTGCAGTGAGCTGAGATCCGGCCACTGCACTCCAGCCTGGGCGACAGAGCGAGACTCCGTCTTACAAAAAAAAAAAAAATATTCCATCTGCCCATCTGGTCCTCCTCCTCCCCTTGTCCAATAAGCATGTTAAGTTCAGTATGTCCAAAACTAAACCTATCATCTTCACAAAACCTGTTTCCCCACTTCTAATCCTCATACTAATGACATCTGTAAAGGTCAAATGTGAAACTGTAAAAGTCAACTTAGATGCCTCTTTTCCCTCTAGTTTCACCCGGCTATGACATACTGGTACCCAACATTGTGTTAGGTTTTAAATTTAAGACTGCCTCCTAAATATCTATTTCCACCCCCGCCCCGACCCCAAGAGGGAGCCTCACTCTGTTGCCCAGGCTGAAGTGCAGTGGCATGATCTCAGCTCACTGCAGTCTCCGCCTCCAAGGCTCAAGCAATTCTCCCACCTCACAAGTGGCTGGGACTACAGGCATGGACCACCACGCCTGGCTAATTTTTGTATTTTTTAGTACAGACGGGGTTTTGTCATGTTGGCCAGGCTGGTCTTGAACTCCTGACCTCAAGTGATCCATCTGCCTCGGCCTCCCAAAGTACTGGGATTATAGGCGTGAGCCACCATGTCCAGCCAATATCGATTATTTCATAGTCTCCATCCCATCACCAATTCACCTAAATTCCAGGTCCTCATTACTTCTAATGTACCTAACTTGAATGTAATCTCCTCAAGGCCACCTCACTGATGCCACAGTAATCTTATTAAAGACCAAATCTGAACATGTTACTCCCCTCCTTAAAATTCTTCCATAACTTCCCACTGCATTTAGGAACGTTTAAGCTCTTTGGGATGGCCTTCAAAGCCTGTCATGATGGGATCCTTTTCTAGCCACATCTCCCATAGCTTTGCTCATTCCACGCCAGAGCATACATTTTCCAATTCCCCAAACTAGATATGCTGTTTCACTGTCCTTTGCCATAAACACTGGTGTCCCCTTAGCTCCTTGACTCTTATTCTCCCTCAAATATTCAATTTAAGCATCATCTCATCTTGCAAGTCTTCCTAACCTCACCTAGACCAGCTGGGTTTGGTGCCTGTCATTGTTCCCAAAAAGCTTTCGTTGGCTCCATCAGGGCACTTATTACCCTGTATTATAACTGTCTCACTCTCCTCTGAGATTTTTTTTTTAGACAGAGTCTTGCTCTGTCTCCCAGGCTAGAGTGCAGTGGTATGATCTGGGCTCACTGCAACCTCTGCCTCCCAGGTTTAAGGAATTCTCCTGCCTCAGCCTCCTAGTAGCTGGGACTACAGGCACATGCCGCCATGCCTGGCTAATTTTTTTTGTATTTTTAGTAGAGATGGGGTTTCATCGTGTTAGCCAGGATGGTCTGGATCTCCTGACCTCGTGATCCACCTGCCTCAGCCTCCCAAAGTGCTGGGATTACAGGCGTGAGCCACCGTGCCTGGCTCCTCTGAGATTTTTTTCAGTCCTCTGTGAGATTCTTGAAGGGAAGGGTTCTCTTTCGCATCTAAAACCTCAGAAACTAGCATAGTGCGGGGTAGACAATTTTTTTTTTTTTGAGACGGAGTTTTGCTCTGTCACCCAGGCTGGAGTGCAGTGGCACCATCTCAGCTCACTGCAACCTCCGACTCCTTGATTCAAGCTATTCTCCTCAGCCTCCTGAGTAGCTGAGATTACAGGGGCTGGTCACCACGCCCGGCTTTTTTTTTAAGTAGAGACGGAGTTTCGCCATGTTGGCCAGGCTGGTCTTGAACTTCTGACCTCAGGTGATTCACCCACCTTGGCCTCCTAAAGTACTGGGATTATAGGTGTGATCCACCGTGCCTGGCCAATACTTTTAATAAAGCTTAACTAAATAGCTCAAATTAATCTTAAGAAAACAGGAGTGGGGGCCGGGCATGGTGGCTCACGCCTGTAACCCCAGCACTTTGGGAGGCCGAGGCGGGTGGATCACTTGACGTCAGGAGTTTGAAACCAGCCTGGCCAACATGCTGAAACCCCATCTCTACTAAAAATACAAAAATGAGCTGGGCATGGTGGCACATGCCTGTAATGCCAGCTACTTGGGAGACTGAGACATGACAATCGATTGAACCTGGGGTGCAGAGGTTGCAGTAAGCCGATATCACATCACTGCACTCCAGCCTGGGTGACAGAGTTTCTGTTTCAAAAAGAAAAAGAAAAGAAAAGAAAATGGGAGAGGGATGAAGATTATAGCGGAAATGGTATTATCTCTGCAAGATCTTGTCATAAGAGGGAGATTATATTTTTTTCCCTGGGACACAATGCAGTAAACAAGGCCAATCAGTGACTGCCAGTTGATTATACTTTTAGCAACCACTTCCCAGAAGAATGACCAACTGTTGTTACCTAATCTAAGGCCTTGTACATAAGACACCCATTTCCTATTTAATTGTACTGATTTTATTATTTTAACTCCTATTGGCACCAAATTCTAGAAAAGTTACAATAGAGTTTGTCCTCAGATGAAGCCCACTTGAAAAACAAGTAGAAAAATCAAACCCTGTGCTCCTTCCTGTTGTGCTTGAGAACGTCTTCAAGATTTTTCATTATCTTCTTAAACACAAAACATGAATTTAACCTGAAAACCAAGAGTCTGATATGCAAATACAATGAGTTGTCAAGTAAAAAAAGATATGCTTACTGAATGACTAGATGAATAAATAAGTGAATGAATGGCAAAATAACTCAACACTCATTTGCTTCTGTAACGAACCTTAGAAACAGACCATCCTGCCCGGGCGCAGTGGCTCAAGCCTGTAATCCCAGCACTTTGGGAGGCCGAGACGGGCGGATCACGAGGTCAGCAGATCGAGACCATCCTGGCTAACACGGTGAAACCCCGTCTCTACTAAAAATACAAAAAATTAGCCGGGTGTGGTGGTGGGCGCCTGTAGTCCCAGCTACTCGGGAGGCTGAGGCAGGAGAATGGCGCGAACCCGGGAGGCGGAGCTTGCAGTGAGCTGAGATCCGGCCACTGCACTCCAGCCTGGGCGACAGAGCGAGACTCCGTCTCAGGAAAAAAAAAAAAAAAAGAAACAGACCGTCCTTTTGAGGGACCTGCTCCTTGATAAAAATGACAAACTGTCTTAAGTTTTCTGTGAGTACACACACTACAAATGCCTTATGGAACATCACCTCAGTTCCTGATACAATGTTCAGAAAATCTAGGCTGTTCTCGGTCACTGACCCCTCACCAAAAAAGGCACAGATTTTAAGAGCTCAAATATGTGACAGGATCCTAGGCATACTATCAGTGATTAAGAACTTAAACTCTAAAATTAGACAAGTATGGGTGTGGATGCTTTGACTCTGTTACATACTACCTGTGTGACTGAGAGCAAGGCATTTACCTTCTCATGGCCTCCCACTTTGTCTGTAAATGGAGATATACCCTATGTTCACTACAAAAATTGAAAAATCAAATGAAAAAACAATTTAAATAGTGCCTGGCACATAGTAAGTGCTCAATAAATGATAATGATTATATTACTGATGAAAATTATCTCAAATGTACATGCATAATACCTTTTAATATCTATAGAAACAGGATCTTGGGATCATTGGAATTATTCAGCTATAAGTAGCTTCTTTGAAAATATAGATTGTAGGCTTCTATCAAAGAATATCATTTGTATCACCTGAGCATTCAATCCTATGTAGTCTTATTTTGCTTTAAAGTTCTTCAATATAGCAATTCTACAAATTGTTTGCTCTGTTTCTCAAGACCAAAATTTTGCAGCTGGGTGCATCAAATGGGTTATGGAGATTGTCCTCCCTCCCCTCTCACCTCTAGAAGTAGTTGCTCCCGCTTACTGGATGAGGCAGTGGGGAGGGCGGGCCATGAAGGAAGCTTGTACAGCCACTGCCTTTGTCATATTTCCTCTGTGAAGAAACAGAAGACTTCAGTTCCTGGGATTGGTTAAGCTCTAGAATAGAGAACTAAGGAACTACTTTGCATTTTCCTAAAAATCTCATCTCTCTTTGTGCAGAGCGCCATCGCAGCCAAACTGTTACACATTCTTTTTGCATCTTTGTCAGGAAACTAAAATGATAATAAACACAGGTAGCTTGTAATACACAATAAATTGAAGGAAGTTGGCACAGAGCAGAGAAAGACTCAAAGACTGAGGGAATGAGAAGGGGAAAAGCCAATGAAAGAATAAATTATGTGCAATGGCCATACCAACCTTGACATTTTTAAAGATATTGCAAAGATTTCTGTGTTTACGATTAGAATTCACTTGAGGTCAATATGGCCAGTCATGAATTCATTCAACAAACATTTTTCTTGAGCACTCACTATATGCTAAGCACTGTACCATGCACCAGGGATTAAGCCCAAACACATACAAGACTGATTTCCTTACTGTCAAGGAACTGGAAGTCAACCAAGGAAGACAGGCAAGGAAAATTACAACATGGTAGACTCTTCTCTTAACTGACCTCCATGTAACATGCTGACTAATGAACACACTTCCATTCTCTCTGTAAAACACACTGACTGAGGCCCACAGCACACTGAATGCTTTTGGCTAATAGACTACTATCTAATACTCTGCATTCTAAACTCCCCTAGATTAAGCAGACTTTTTACTAAGAATTGGTTATTTCTGTTTCCAAACTTTTTTTTTTGGAGATAAGGTCTCACTCTGTCCCTAAGGCTAGAGTGCAGTGGCATGATCACGGCTCACTGCAACATCGACCTCCTGGGCTCAAGCAGTTCTCTCACCTCAGCCTCTTGAGTAGTTGACACTACAGGTGCGTGCCACCATGCCCAGCGAAACTTTTGTATTTTTTGTAGAGACACAGTTTCGCCACTTTGCCCAGGCTGGTCTCAAACTCCTGAGCTCAAGTGATCCACCTGCCTTGGCCTCCCAAAGTGCTGGGATTACAAAAATATTTATGACATTTGTACTTGATGCTGCAATTATGTAATTTAAGTATTATAAAAATGTAAGAGAATAGAAGTTGTTTCTATGGACACTGTCTTAGTCCATTTTGTGCTGCTACATCACAATACTCGAGACTGGTTAATTTATGAAGAACAGATTTCTCACAGTTTGGAGGCTGGGAAGTGCAAGATTGAGGGGCCCACATCTGGCAATGGCCTTCATGCTGTGTCCTCCCATGACAGAAGGGCAAGAGAGCAAGAGGGGACTGAACGTGCTTCTGTAACAGGCCCATTCTCACAATAACTAATCTAACTCCATAATGACACCAATCCATTCATGAGGAACCCGATGACCCAGTCACCTCTTATTAGACCCCTATCTCCCAGTGTTTGCAATGGAGATTAAGTTTCGCCACATGAACTTTGTGAGACACATTCAAACCATAGCAAACATTATGATGAATCCTTCAGAAAGAATCAGTAAAAGCAGGTTGTTGAACAAAAAAAATCCCTGCTATTGAATTAGGAGGAGGTAAGAGAAAACACATCTAGAAGGAGTCTGCACTTGTACTGCTTTGAAAATGCTTTGCATTGCTTGTTCCACTTGAAATAAAAACGAAGATTTGGATAACTTAGAGAAGATATATTATGGATGTGATTCATGCACATTGTATGAAACACCAATTAGTGAGCCCAACTCATAGAAAATGCCTGGGTCCTACTTCAGAAGAATGGCAACACCATCTTCCAATGCCTGTTGAAATGTATTGATTCAGGCAAAGAATATTAACAGATGCTAAAACCATTAGGAAGAGAGGTTGATGGAGAAAATAATATTTGTGTGGCTCCACAGATCATTGCTAATCCCAAAGAAGAAAGCTTATCTCTAGAACAGAGCCAACTTGGCCGGCTGCGGTGGCTCACACCTGTAATCCCAGCACTCTGGGAGGCCGAGGAGGGCGGATCACGAGGTCAGGAGATCCAGACCATCCTGACCAACATGGTGAAACCCTGTCTCTACTAAAATACAAAAATTAGCCAGGTGTGGTGGCGCATGCCTGTAATCCCAGCTACTTGGGAGGCTGAGGCAGGAGAATTGCTTGAACCAGGGAGTTGGAGGTTGCAGCGAGTGGAGATCGCGCCACCGCACTCCAGTCTGGGTGACAGGGCGAGACTCTGTCTCAAAATAAAATTTAAAAATAAATAAAATGGAACGGAGCCAACTGCAGTCACCACCTTAATCAAGTGATCAAATTTAAAATCATTAATAGTGGATAACCAGACCATATGTACCACCTAAAGTATTGCACACCAAAATACATTTCATCCTTTATAAAGTATTCTTGACGAAGGTGTTTAATCTAGTCAGGAATTTGGATCTAGCTTCCAGTGTACAGGAAATACATGGGATAGAGAAATGAATTAAATGATACAATGACAAAACAATCATACAAGCCCCAAATGTAGGGTACTCTACAAAACAACTAGCTTGGTTTCTTTAAAAAGCCAATATCAGCCAGGCACAGTGGCTCACGCGTGTAATCCCAACAATTTGGGAGGCTGAAGTGGGTGGATCACGAGGTCAGGGGATGAAGACATCCTGACTAACATTGAAACCCCATCTCTACTAAAAATACAAAAAACTAGCCAGGCATGGTGGCATGCACCTGTAGTCCCAGCTACTCGGGAGGCTGAGGCAGGAGAATCGCTTGAACCCGGGAGGCAGAGATTGCAGTGAGCCAAGATTGCCACTGCACTCCAGCCTGGGCAACAGAGCGAGAATCCGTCTCAAAATAAATAAATAAATTAATTAATTAATTAATTAATTAATTTTGCTGGGTATTATCACAGTACCGTATTTGGTAACATCACAAAATGACTCCATTGCTTAGACTTATGAGGCATGAAATGATATGTCTTGAATCTGTTTTGAAATATTTTTGCAAAGAAAAAAGATAAACGAAACCAATATAACAAAACCATGATATTTATTGAATTGGTAATGGGTATATTGTGGTTTATTGTCTATTTTCTCTACTTTTACATATACTTTAAACTTATTAAAATTAAGAAGTCAATATCATGAAAAAATAGTCAACGTCATGAAAAAATGGGAGGAATTATTCTAGCTTTAACAAGACCAAAAAAACATAATATCACAATGTGATGCAAAAATCTTGATTGCATCCTCGTTAGAAGAAAGCCAAATATAAATGACATTTGCGGGACAACTGGGAAAATGTGAATATGGAGAGAGTAGTCAATGATTTTAGGGTACCCTCATTTTCTTAAGAGTGATGATGGAATTAGGATTATGTGGGAGAAGTATGCAAAAACAGTTCAGGATAAAGTATGATGTCTGTAACTTTCTTTGAAATGGTTCAAAAAAATTAAAAATGATCAAATCTAAAAGATATATGTACATTCATTATACTAGTCTCAATTTTCACATTTTTGCACATTTTTCTAATCAAAACTTAAGTCTGTCAAATGATTGCAAATTTGTTTTATTTCAAAATAATCTTTAGGGTATATATACTTTTAAATGATTCCATCCTTTTGCTGGCTTTGTTGTTTAATGGAAATCACATGGTCTGGATGTGTGTCCCCTCCAAATCTCTGACTGAAATGTGATCCCCAATGTTGGAGATGGGGCCTAGTGGGAGGTACTGGATCATGAGGGTGGATCCCTCATGAATGGCTTAGTGCTATTCAGTTGGTGTTGGGCGAGTTCTTTTTTTTGAGGGGGTGGGGTAGGGGGGGACAGAGTTTTACTCTTGTCGCCCAGGCTGGAGTGCAATGGCACGATCTCGGCTCAGTAAAACCTCCGTCTCCTAGGTTCAAGCGATTTTCCTGCCTCAGCCTACTGAGTAGCTGGGATTACAGGTATTCACCATCACGCCACACCCTCTATTTTTAGTAGAGATGGGGTTTCACCATTTTGGTTAGGTTGGTCTCGAACTCCTGACCTCAGGTGATCCACCTGCCCCTGGCCACCCAAAGTGTTGGGATTATAGGCATTACCCACCGCACCCGGCCCAGTGTTGAGCGAGTTCTTGCTCAGTTCACCCAAGATCTGGTCATTTAAATGAGTCTGGGACCTTGGCTGGGCATGGTGGCTCATGCCTGTAATCCCAGCACTCTGGGAGGCTGAGGCAGGTGAATTGCTTGAGTACAAGAGTTCAAGACCAGCTTGGGCAACATGGTGAACCCCCCTCTCTACTGAAAAATACAAAAAATTATCCAAGTGTGGTAGTGTGCACCTGTAATCCCAGCTACTTGAGAGGCTGAGGTGGGAGAATCACCTGAGCCTGGGAGGTCAAGGCTGCAGTGAACTGAAATCATGCCACTGCACTTCAGCCTGGGCAACCACAGTAAGACCCTGCCTCAAAGAGTCTGGACCTCCTCCTCCTTTCTCTTGCTCTCTCTCTTGCCATGTGATACGTCTGCTCCCCCTTTGCCTTTCGCCACGATCGTAAGCTTTCTGAGACCCTCACCAGGAGATGCCAGTGCCATGTTTCCTGTACAGCCTGCAGAACCATACACCAAAATAAACCTTTTTTCTTTATAAATTACCCAGTCTCAGGTATTCCTTTACAGCAATGCAAATGGACTAACACATGAACCAACTAAGGGTAAGACAGGAGAGGACCGAGATGGTGATGTGATGATAAACATTTAACAGCCAGCTCTCTGGAAAAAGCTGATTTGTAGCATTTGGCAATTTCCATGGTGTAAGTATTCGTACCATGGCTGATCCCAAGTTATTAACACAGTGTCACTAAACAGAGCTGGAAAGAGATAAGCACAATCAGTTTCTTAAGCTGGTGTAGGATCCAGTTCTAACATCACTGGATCCAGACCATAGCAGGGTGAATGAAACTTTGTCTATAAGGTCACCAGCTGACAATAGGGAATGAAGAAGAAAGAGTTTAAACACAGGAAAAAAAGTAGATGATAGGATCTTCCTCAAAGAGCTGCTTTGAAGATTAAATAAATTACATATAAAATACTCAGCACAATGCTTGGCACACCAAATAATGACTAACTTACTAAGAACCTTCTATTACTATCATTTCCTAACCTGATCCAAAATCTAAAAGGTCATCTCAACAACTACAAACCCTAAGAAAAAGTTCCAAATCAGCAAGCCCAGCTGACGCGGTAGAAGCTACAGTTTCACAGGTCTGTTTATATAAGAAGTCAGAATTGTGGCTGCTTCAGTCCCATGATGAAATTCATATGACGCTTTCACTCACTCAGAATGCCACGTCTCACTTAAACACATTCATCAAAGATGAACAGAACTCTCTCTCTAACCTTAAAGAATTCTAATTTGGCCTTCAAAACCTTCTTTACCAGGAATTTATCTAACCATATGCAACTATCTTTGGCTGAGACTACTTCATATACATACACACATATATATTCACACATACGTGGCAGAAGTAATTCTTATCTAAATGAACCAATATTTTCTCAAAAATTTGCTAGAATACATTTTGTTCAATGAACTCTGTTTTGAAACTATAGAGTTGCATTCTTCTGGGGTAGAGTCCATAGAAAAAGAACACCGACAATATTATCCTTTCATCCGTATGATTGACCATGAAGTCCAACTCTCGGCAGGACTCTATGCTTCCTACAGCAGGAGTCAAGGGAAGCAGCAGAAGTCAAGAGGGAACTGTGGGAGTAAGACTATCCCCCTACAGGTCTCATTCATTGTCAAAAATGAGTGGGAGCGCCAGAACTCTGGCGTTTCTGGCAAGACCACTCCTCTCCCTGCCCCTCAATACTCACAGCCTCTCCATTATTGTCTGTCTTGGCACCACGAGGGCTAATATCACCACAAGAAGCCCAGGACTCCAAGGCCATCCCTTATTTTTCAGCAGCCTTGGTGGTCTCACACACACACATTCGACGGGACTCTGCTGAAGACTCAGGAATGCGCCGCAGTTCTCTGGGAGGTGTGCAATGCATCCTTCCAAGGTTCTGGGAATTCTACTCTCTTTGGTCTCCTTACATTCTCCACTTGACTCCTTATCAGGGAGGCTGTGGGGCTCCATTTAGGCTGTCCCTTCTTGCCCTGTGATCTCCAGTCGGTCAGCTGGGACAATCACAGGGCTCACTTTTCTCCCAAGCACTGCCTTCTCTCCTGCCTTGCCTGTTGTCTAGTGTCTAAAAACCACTGTTTCAGGATATTCTGCATAGTTTCCTTGTTGTTTAAGGAAAGAGCATAAAATCTGGGCCCTGTTACTCCACCATAGACAGAAGCAAAGGTCTCTCTTCTCATGTTTTATATTTTCAATCTTAACTTAGTCACTCTCTTCTATGATCACTCCATTGACCTTGTTGTTCACAATTACTGCAACCTATCCATTATCTCACTTTCAAACATCCCCTCCCCAGCCACTAGTTATCTTTACAGATCCCTCCTGTTAGTACCCAATTCCAACAAGCCTTTGACTTGCTTTCAATCCACTGTTCCTACACCCACATGCCCTTTGCCCCTTCCTAATCAAGCTTTCATTCATTCTACTGTCAATAATTCTAATCAGACCCTCAACTCCCTCCCCCCTCTCACCTCATCTTATTTGCTTGGCCACACCACAACCTGGCTTAAATCCAACTCACTACTTAAGGAAGGGTATGAATTTTATACTTTTATCTTGTTTATTATTTTATATCACACTAGAAAGTTCTACTAGGGCAGGTAGTCTCATGTTGTATTGTTTATTGTTGTATTCCCAAAGCTTAAAACAATTCTCAATCCATGGAAAATACTGATTAAATATGTGTTTAATGAATTAATTAATGTAACTCAATGCTCAAAACAAGAATTCAAAAGTGTAATCCCGGATCACCTGCTCAGGGGTTTGAGACCAGCCTGGCCAACATGGTGAAATCTCATCTCTATTAAAAATACAAAAATTAGCTGGGCGTGGTGGTGGGTGCCTGTAATCCCAGCTACTCGGGAGACTGAGGCAGGAGAATCGCTTGAACCCAGGAGGCACAGGTTGTAGTGAGCCAAGATCGCACCATTGCACTTCTAGTCTGGGTAACAGAGTAAGCCTCTGTCTCAGGACAAAAAAAAAAAAAAAGAGGGAGAGCGAAAATTGCAAGATTGAAAATCTGAAATAAAATGGCTAAAAAAGTCAAAATATAGAAATATTTTATAATTGCTATGAAAGAGTTGAACTCACTGACATACTAATAACTTTTTTAAAAAAAACACACGAGTAACACGTTCATTGTAGAGAATCCATGGGGGAGTAATTTGGAAAACAATTAGAACCTAATGAAAAAATTGAAAACCATTCATAATACTAACTTCCAGACATTTTTTTTTTCCAAAGTGTGTCTTACATGTTTTTTTTTCACAAAAACTACCTCTTTCACCTTTTAAGTCTTGAAAGTCTTTTCATATCAATATAGAACCTTATTACGATTTTTAGTGGCTGAATAGTTCAATTTATGCATATCTAATAATTATGGCTATAGAACAATGTATTTAATTCCTCTGTGTTAGATATTTCCATTGTTTCCAATGATTCATTCTATCATATGTTTAATATTTGCTCCCAGTAAAACTATTCCTTCCTTTAACTGCCACCTCCACAGGATTCAGAAGAGGCCAGAGTGCTACGTGGTGAGATGCTTCCATCATCACAGGCTCTCCTCTCCCAGATAATCTGCATTAGCACACCCAAAGGCTGAAATATCTCCCATCTCTAAAAATGAAAAATTTCCCCAGGTCTGGTTCCTGCTATCACTCTATTTTACTTCTCTTTATAGCAAAAGCCTTAGGAGAGCTGTCTCTCTCTATTCACTGTCCCCACTTGCTCAACTTTCATTTCTTTTCCACATGCTCCAAATTAGTCTTGTCTAATAGAACCACTCTTGTGATCTCCATGACCTCTCATTTTGCTAGATATATTCTTAGCCCTCATCTTGTTAAATATTTCATTACTCTTTTTTTTTTTTTTTTTTTTTTGAGACAGGGTCTCACTGTCACCCAGGCTGGAGTGCAGTGGTGCTATCATGGCTTACTGCAGTCTCAACCTCCCAGGCTCAGGTGATCTTCCCAACTCAGTCTCCTGAGTAGCTGGGACTATGGGTGTGTGCCACCATGCCCGAATAACTTTTTGTATTTTTAGTAGGGATGGGATCTCGCCATGTTGCCCAGGCTGGTCTCTAACTCCTGGGCTCAAGAGATCTGCCTGCCTCAACCTCCCAAAGTGCTGGGATTTTAGGCGTGAGCCACCGCACCTGGCCGTAAATATCCTTTTAAGAAAGGAGTAAACAGGCCAAGTGCAGCGGCTCACACCTGTAATCCCAGCACTTTGGGAGGCTGAGGTGGTGGATCACAAGGTCAGGAGATCAAGACCATCCTGGCCAACATGTGGAAACCCCATCTCTACTAAAAATACATAAATTAGGCGGGCATGGTGGCTTGTGCCTGTAATCCCAGCTACGCGGGGGGCTGAGGGAGGGAGGAGAATCACGAACTCGGGAGTTGGAGGTTGCAGTGAGTGCAAGAGCAAGACTCCATCTCAAAAAAAAAAAAAAAAAAAAAAAAATAGGATCTTTACTTTGCTTCCACCACATTTTCCTGGTTCTCCTTAGTGGAGATTCCACCTCAATCCTCTTGTGTTAGTTCTTCATTCCCAACCTCTAAAAATCAGAGCACTCTTGAACCTCCACTTTTGGATCTCTTCTCTTCTGTCCATACTTCTTCATTTGAGTAATGATCTCATTTTGTCAGAAGGTTTTCATCATCTATCTGCTGGTGATCTGTTATGTCTCCCTCCAGATCATTCCTCTGAATTCTGGATTTATACATCCAATTGCCTACTTAGTATCTCCACTGGCTGTCTACCAATCATATCACATGTTCTTTCTCTAAATCTGTTCCTCCTTTAGGGAGGGGAAGGATGCATTAACATCCACCCAGTTGTTCAAGCCCAAAACCTAGGCCTCATCCTTACCTCTTCTCTTTTTCTATCCAGAATCTGATTTTTTCTCACCACCCCCACCCTCTACCCTCTTGGTCCAAGTTCACTATTCTTTCTCCCCTAAATTACAACAGCTTACTAACTGATCTCTTTGTCTCACCCTTGCTCTCCACAGTAAGTCCTTTGCAGAATAGCCAAAGTAATCTTTTCTAAAGGGTAAGATTCTGTCACTCCCCTGCTCAAAACTCTCCCAAACCTCCCCACTACACCTAGAGCGGCACCTGAGGATCTTTTTTTCGTTTTTTTTTTTTTTTTGAGATGGAGTCTCGCTCTGTCACCCAGGCTGGAGTGCAGTGGCGTGATTTTGGCTCACTGCCAAGCTCCGCCTCCCGGGTTCACGCCATTCTCCTGCCTCAGCCTCCCAAGTAGCTGGGACTACAGGCGCCTGCCGCCACGCCCGGCTACTTTTTTGTATTTTTTTGTATTTTTTTTTTTTTTAAGTAGAGACGGGGTTTCACTGTATTAGCCAGGATGGTCTCAATCTCCTGACCTCGTGATCCACCCGCCTCGGCCTCCCAAAGTGCTGGGATTACAGGTTTGAGCCACCGCACCCGGCCCTGAGGATCTTTATCTTGCTACAGCCCACCGCTTTTGGCCGGGTGGTTTCCTTCTTCCCATGCACTCTTTTTTTTTATTTTGAGACAGATTCTTGCTCTGTCCCCCAGGCTGGAGAGCAATGGTGCGAACTTGGTTCGCTGCAACCTCCACCACCCAGGTTCAAGTGATTCTCCTGCCTCAGTCTCCCGAGTAGCTGGGATGACAGATGCCCGCTAACATGCCCAGCTAATCTGTATGTTTAGTAGAGACAGGGTTTCACCATGTTGGCCAGGTTGGTCTTGAATTCCTGACCTCAGGTGATCCACCTGCTTCAGCCTCCCAAAGTGCTGGGACTACAGGTGTGAGCCACTGTGCTCAGCCTGGCTTGCCTTTCTCTAGGCACTTCTTGCTGTTTATCAAACACAGTCCTATCCAAGAAGAGTCTTTGCTCTTCCCATCCCCACTTCTGGACAGCTCTTCCCTAAATGTTCACGCTCATTATCCCCCACTTCATTCAGGTCTCTGCTCAAATGTCACCTCCTCACAAGGCCTTTGCTGACCACCATCTAAAACAGTTCCCCTGCCCAGTTGCTATGCCCTTTCTTTGCCATACATACCACCTGCCAGCATCTGATGTTTTGGTTCATATTTATTTGCTCACTCTGCTCCTCACTTAGATACTGAATCCACGAAGGCAGGGACATGACCTGATTCACTGCTGTCTCCTCCGTGCCTAGAACTCTGTCTGCCACATAGTAGGCACCTAATGACATCCTCCATCGTATGTCTTCATGCATTCGTCTACCAGCTGTTAAGAATCCATTTTTTGCCACTCCTCCAGAAGTTATCAGACCAGAACATGAAAATGTTATTACAAAATATTTCAGACACGACAAACAACGTAAAAGAAAACAAACATCTACGTTCTTACCACCAAGCTTAAGGAATAAAACCTTTCCAAGTATTGTTGGGCCCCACAAATACCCACACCACTGAGGGAACTTAACACCAGGCTTGAAGAGAACCTGAAAGAAAAAAGTGTTTGATTCACCTTTTTTTAACCTGCTTAAAAACAAACAAATAAACAAAAAAATCTTATGACAAAGTACTATAAGTACCCCCCTACCCCCCCACCCAAAAAAAAAAGCCCTGTGTTGCAGTGAGATTGGGGCTTTTGGATGGAGGAAACAAAAGAAAGAAACAAGCAACAGGGCAGGAAGCAGCAGGGGCCAGCAGAGCGTCTGAGGAGTAATACCCAGGAAAGGAGGCTACGGGCAACAGTGAGGCAATGTGAAGAACTTGCCTCCATTCACCGTCTTCCCTATTGAATGCTTGGATTATAGAAGGATCATCAAGCAGGCACTGAATGATTACAAACGAAGCCTGGCTGCAAGACCAGGATTGAATTAGGCAATACACATCCAGTTACATCATAGAAAGTTTAGACAACACTGTAATTTAATCATACCATTTGGCATGGCAGCGTATATCAAAATTGGCAAGTAAGTATTGTAAATGACACAGGAAACAAGCTTGTGGTTCGAAAATAAGTGGGGGATAGATGTAAGGCTTGTCTGCTCCCCACTTAGATACTGAATCCACGAAGGCAGGGACATGACCTAATTCACTGCCGTCTCCTCTGTGCCCAGAACGCTGTCTGCCACACAGCAGGACTTAAATAAGTCCTTTAAAAATCTTTTCAATAGTTTGAAATATTGAAAAGATTTTTAAAGGATTAAAATTACACTGGAAACACGATGACCCATTAAAAAGAGATCTTCTAGAGCTTTGTCACTAGAGAACAGGATCAGTAATCCAACGGAACAATTTGATATGCAATGAAATCACTAATGTATCTAACAGTATCGAATACTATTCTACCACAAAAGTAACTGGTTCATGGAGAATAGCCGACTCTAGTCTTGAGGGAAAGGCCGGGGTGGGCTGTGGGGGGAGGGCAGGAAATCAAGATGGGGCTAGAAGATCTTGTTTCTGTCAGAAAGTCTACAAAGGAGCCAGTTTAAAGGCTCAAATGGCAATCTGACAGTTCAGTTAAGATTCATGAGTCTTAATGGTACTTCAAAGGGGAGAAATCTTTTTTTTTTTTTTTTGAGACGGAGTCTCGCTGTGTCACCCAGGCTGGAGTGCAGTGGCTGGATCTCAGCTCACTGCAAGCTCCGCCTCCCGGGTTCACGCCATTCTCCTGCCTCAGCCTCCCAAGTAGTTGGGACTACAGGCGCTGCCACCTTGCCCGGCTAGTTTTTTTTTTTTTGTATTTTTAGTAGAGACGGGGTTTCACCGTGTTAGCCAGGATGGTCTCGATTTCCTGACCTTGTGATCCGCCCGTCTCGGCCTCCCAAAGTGCTGGGATTACAGGCTTGAGCCACCGCGCCCGGCAAAGGGGAGAAATCTTAAAAGCTATAAGGGGGCAAGTAGAGATTAAAATCCAGCCAGGCCGGGGGTGAGCTGAACTTTGAGTTTTTGTAATTCATCTACCTAGAGGGGCATCTTTCTGAGTTTTTTTTTCCAGGTTGGAGTGCAGTGGCATGTTCTCAGCTCACTGGAACTTCTGCCTCCCAGGTTCAAGCCATTCTCCTGCTTCAGCCTCCTGAGGAGCTGGGATTACAGACGTGCAGCACTACGCCTGGCTAATTTTTGTATTTTTAGTAGAAATGGGGTAGGCTGGTCTTAAACTCCTGATCTCAAGTGATCCACCCTCCTTGGCCTCCCAAAGTGCTGTGATTACAGGGGTGAGCCAACGCACCTCATGAGTATATGTTCTGGTTTTTCAAATGTTTAAAATTCTTAAGAGACTATTTGACTTATTAAAGTTATGTAGTCGATTTATTTATTGGAAGAAGTTTGAAGTGCCTGGGGATATCAGATATATTAAATTTGGAAGCATGTTTTACTGCTAGGTTCAAGTGATCCTCCCACCTCAGCCTCCCAAAGCTCTAGGATTATAGGCATGAGCCACTGCACCCAGCCTGTAAATGGTATTTAATACAGGAATTTCATGTGTCAAATGTAAAAGCACTCGAGCATCAGTCAAAAAATAAGCAAATAGGCATTTTAAATATTAACACATAACTAAATTTTTCAGTGGATTTTAAGTGTATTTAAGGTTTAAAGAAAAGTGGGCTTTTAAAAATCATAATTTTAATAAGCTAAACTCTGACCAAAGCATAAGTGACTCAGGAACTGTCTGACATAGGAGAATCTAGAGCTTTGCTCCAAATTCTCACCTGCTTGACCTTAGGCAAGTTACTTGAATTTTCGTGCCTCAGGGTCTCCATTTGTAAAACGAAATAATACTATTAATATCTACATCAAGACCCTTGTGAGGATTGAGTTAATATATACAAAGCACCAAAAACTGTTACAGAGTAAATTGTAGGTGCTTCATCAATGTTAGCTAGATTATCACCATCGTTAGTGTTTGGACGAACGGAGGCAAGATGGTGCACTTCCGGGTTCTTCTTCACCACCAACTCTTCCCGCGGGCGCGAAAATGCAGCCAGCGCCTGGGAAGGTGCAGACCAACTGGGCATGCGCCAGGTGACGTCAATCTGAAGAGACCACGATTTACCTGGTCGCACCTGCGGAATGCCCCTGACACGCCCATGCCCCACCTATTGCCCTCCCACTCCTAGAAAAGCCGCTCTCCGCCATTGAGCCACGCGGACTTCCCAGCTTCCCAGTCCTGTCAGGATGTCGGAACTCCGTCCGAGAGCTTGGGGGAGGGGAACTCTGCCGGCCTTCTTTGCCGGAGGCCGACAGACTTCTTCTCCACACCTTAGGTTACTAAAATAAACTAGCAGTTTTGCTCCTGACCTTTGCCTACTTGCTGGTTCTTTTGTGCTCGCTCTGGTGGTCTTAGAAAAACAAGACAGTTAGCATCACTGATATCACCTGCCAAGGCTATGCATACTTTGGGGGCAAGGACAATGTCTTATCTTTATATGCCTAACATTTAGCATGCTGCCCAGTACCCAACAGGCATGCAATATTGCCTGAATTTAACTGAACAGTCTAAAATTCTAGCTATCAGGCTGTGACTTTCAAGCTGTAATGCATAAAAAGAACCAACATGATAGATGGCAGGAGCAAAGATAAAAAGGCTAATGAAAAACAAGATTTTATACAGTCAGAAAATACTGTTTCTTACAATTTGGAATGGTTCTTACTTACTCTAGGAGTTTCTCAGGTCCTAATTGTCCTAAGGGAATTTCTATTGGGATTAGATAATAGCTCATCTAAATCTTGACCCTAGATCTAGAATTAACAGATTTAATACAGAATTTGAGATGTCCCTCCAATAAATTTAATCTAACACAGTTTACTCTAGAATTAATTACTTTAACTTTTTCCAGTCACCTAAACTTGTTTCTGAACTAAAGTATAATACAATCTTAACTCATTCAATATAGGCATCCTTTTTATTTTCCATTGCTCTTGCAATTTTCCAGCAGTTTACTCTCATTTGAGTTCATTACCAGTACTCCAGATGGAAACTTTCCCTAATAGGTTGTTCCATTCACAGCCATTTAGAAAGCACTGTTTGCGTCACACTGTTTTTCGCTTGGATAAATGGAGCTGTTACTTCAAACCCCCATTCTTCTTGGTGTCCTGCAGTCGGTCACACCTAAGTGCACCCAGCACCTGCCTTCTACTAACAACCTTTTAAAGCAAAATGCTTTAACCCACCAGGTAGCAGATTTCCCTTCCTTCCAGTGTACAGTAAGTCCATGCAGACTATAATTCCTTCAACAGACATCAAATGACTGCAGTAATAGTAAAAATAATTCACAATTATTGAGGGTGTTCTGCATGCCAACATGTTTGTATAACTTAATTATTCCGAGAACTCATGAAGAAGAGACTATTTATCCCATTTTATAATCACAAAACAGACTTAAAAGGGAACTAACATTCCCTGGGTTTTTATCCTTCCTTTGAAGGTGTCTGGATTTGACAAAACCGGTTTCCTTTTGTAGAATAGGGCCCTATGAAATATTATCCTCATTTTATAAATATTAAATATCAAAGATTATATAGCTAAGAGGCACACGGAACCAGAATTCGAGTCTGTCTGATTCCAAGATCCACATTGTAGTTTATTTTGCTATGTTACCTATCCAATTTTATGAAGGTCTTTTGCAGAACACTCTTCTACTCTCAGTTAAGGAATGAAAAAACTGCCTAAAAAGGCTCACTTATTTCATATTGTACTTCTTTTTACGTTTGAAGAAAGATAGGAAAAGGAAAGAGAAGGAAGGAAGGGCTATGGTAAACTTTCTCTCCAAAGATGTGATAGCACTGGAGAACGTTCAGCATCTTTAGATCTGATAGGGTCCAAGAAAGGGTTCAGTACTTAACCATATTTCACTATAACTCTAGCCAGTGTGGTAGAGACTGCTGTTGTAGAGAAGAGTTTATCCACCAAACTATATACTGAAAATGAAAACTCATTTGTCAAGGATTAGATCACTCATATAGGCAGTAAGAATTTTTTTTTTTTTTTTAAGACAGTCTTGCTCTGTTGCTCAAGCTGGAGTGCAGTGGTGCAATCTCGGCTCACTGCAACCTCTGCCTCCCAGGTTCAAGCAATTCTCCTGCCTCAGCCTCCCAAGTAGCTGAGATTACAGGCACCCACACCATGCCTGGCTAATTTTTTTGTATTTTTATTAGAGTCAGGATTTCGCCATGTAGGCCAGGCTGGTCTTGAACTCCTGACCTCAGGTGATCCGCCTGCCTCGGCCTTCCAAAGTGCTGGGATTACAGGTGCGAGCCACCATGCCCAGTCTCGCAATAAGAAATTCTTAAACATTATCAATGATACCTAGGAAATTACATAAAATCTCTCCTACGTTGGTGGTGGGGGTGTTAACTAATATAATTTCATTGGAGGGCAATTTGGCCAAATCTACAAAAATTGCAAATGCAGGTATCCCTCAATTCAGCAATTCTACTTCTAGGAATTTATCCTACAGGGAAACTTACACAGGCATCAAATGATGTGTAAACAATGAAATTCTTTGTTGTACTGTTAATATCCTATATTTCTGGAAGAATATACAAGAATAACAATGACTGCCTCTGAAGAGAGAGTGCTGATCTGATAGTAAGGGGAAGAATTTTCACTATATAATTTTCTGTGCTTTAAAAATTGTATACACTAGGCTGGGCGTGGTGGCTCATGCCTGTAATCTCAGCACTTTGGGAGGCCGAGGTGGGCAGATCACAAGGTCAGGAGTTCAAGACCAGCTTGGCCAACATGGTCAAACTCTGTCTCTACTAAAAATACAAAAATTAGCTGGGCGTGGTGGCGCATGCCTGTAGTCCCAGCTACTCAGGAGGTTGAGGCAGAAGAATCACCTGAACGAACCTGGGAGGTGGAGGTTGCAGTGAGCCAAGATCACGCCATTGCACTGCAGCCTGGGCAGTAAGAGTGAAACTCCATCTAAAAAAAAATATATACGTACACATGTACACACACACACAGTGAAAGTATTACTTACGCAAAAGAAAACTAAATAACAGTTACCAGTTGCTTTTTACATTTTCTTTTCTCACTTATCTCTACCTGACAATCATAACTCCTAAGCTTTTCATTTAATTCTTGAAGTATTTTTTATAATATACTGTTTCTTAAATAGTTTATTTTACTTTGCCAATGGCCATGGAATGCTTTTATTTTTTGAGATGGAGTCTTGCTCTGTCACCCAGGCTGGAGTGCAGTGGCATGATCTCGGCTCACTGCAACCTCCATCTCCTGGGTTCAAGTGATTCTTCTGTCTCCGCCTCCTGAGTAGCTGGGATTACAGGAACACACCACCATGCCTGGCTAATTTTTCTATTTTTAGTAGAGACGGGGTTTCACCATGTCGGTCAAGCTAGTCTCGAACTCCTGACCTCATGATCCACCTGCCTCAGCCTCCTAAAGTGCTGAGATTACAGGCATGAGCCACCGTGCCTGGCCGAATGCTTTTATTAAGCAAAGAAGTAATTCACTGACGCACACCTTTCCTCAGTATGTGCAGATATTTACATCTACCACATGCTAAGCATTGTGGTAGATGTCTGAAATAAAAATACATATAGTCCCTGCTTAAAGTTATGTCACAATTACTACTTTTTTCAAAATGAAACTTCTCCCCTCTGACTACGAGAAAGTAATATAGAGTCATCGCTTTGAAAAAAGGAAAGAATAATATAAAACATAAGAATATAAAAATCATGGCCTGTAATCCCAGCACTCTGGGAGGCTGAGGGGGGTGGATCACCTGTGGTCAGGACTTCAAGACCAGGCTGGCCAACATGGTGAAACCCTCTTTCGACTAAAAATACAAAAATTAGCCGGGCATGGTGGTGGGTGCCTATAATCCCAGCTACTCTGGATGCTGAGGCAGGAGAATCGCTTGAACCCAAGAGGCAAAGGTTGCAGTGAGTCAATATCACATCACTGCACTCCAGCCTGGGTGAAAGAAGGCGACTGTCTCAAAAAAGAAAATAAAAATCACGTTAAATCCCACTACCCTTTAACATTTCAGTGTTTATCTGTCCAAAACTTTTCCTTTCATCTCTTTTTAGAAACAAAAATGAGGCCAGGTACAGTGGCTCATGCCTGTAATCCCAGCACTTTGAGAGGTCAAGGCAGGTGGATTGCTTGAGCCCACTAGTTCAAGACCAGCCTGGGCAACATGGTGAAACCCCGTCTCTACAAAAAATTAGCCAGGCATGGTGGCACATGTCTGCAGTCCCAGCTATCTGGGAGGTTGAGGTGGGAGGATCACCTGACCCCAGGAGGTCGAGGCTGTAGTACGCCATGATTGCACCACTGCACTCCAGCCCGGGTAACAGAGTAAAACCCTGTCTTTGGAGGGGGGGAAAATGGTCATATTAGATATACTATTTTGCAATGTATATTTTCTTCTTGTATATGAACATTTTTCTATATTACGTTATTGAAATGTTTTAAATTGTTCTAAATCAAATATATGATTAAACATCCCCCAACTTGTTCCAACTTCTTTTAGCAGTCTTTTGTAATTATTCCATCTCTCTAAATGTTTCTACCATTATTTGACATTTTATGCGATTTTAATAAAATAATCTGTGTTAGTGAAGTTTAATGAGTTCTTTGAAAAAAAAAGTCTTCAATTTCCTCCATTTGCATGTGACAGCCACAAAGCCAGTCTGATACAGGTGTGCTGTACTGACAATATAAATATCTTAGGAGGAACAGCAATAAACAAGGTAATCTTCCAAATAATCAACAGCTCTTGACTACTACTTTTTCTTTGATATATCTCATTTAGACACTGTCTATGGACTTCAACTCACTACAGATCATTTTCAATACCTCCCATCTCTGGTTCTCCATTCTCCCCCAACTTTTTTTTTTTTTTTTTTTCCTTTTTTTGGAGACAGTGTCTTGCTCCGTTGCCCAGGCTAGAATGCAGTGATGTGATCATGGCTCACTGCAGTCTCCCACCTCCTCGGCTCAAGTGATCCTCCTGCCTCACCCTTCCAAGGAGCTGAGACTATAGGAAAAAACCATCATGCCCAGCTAATTTTTAAATATTTTGTAGACAAGTGTCTCACTGTGTTGCCCGGGCTGGTCTCAAATTCCCAGGCTCAAGTAATATTCCCACCTTGGCTTCCCAAAGTGCTATGATTAAAGGCATAAGCCATCATATCTGGCCTAAAATCTAGTTATTGAGCAAAATTTTTCTGGTTCAATCCCAATTTTTTAGTTAACTCAAATGTCATAAACCAACATGAAATTTCTCTTACAGAGAATAATTTGTATAAGTTAGTTGTGTTTTTTGTTTTGTTTTGTTTTTTTGAGACGCAGTTTCAATCTTGTTGCCCAGGCTGGAATGTAACGGCATGATCTTGGCCCACCGCAACCTCCACCTCCCGGTTCAAGTGATTCTCCTGCCTCAGCCTCCCGAGTAGCTGGGATTACAGGCATGCGCCACCACGCCTGGCTACTTTTGCATTTTTAGTAGAGACAGGGTTTCTCCATGTTGGTCAGGCTGGTCTCGAACTCCTGACCTCAGGTGATCCACCTGCCTCGGCCTCCCAAAGTGCTGGGATTACAGGTATGAGCCATCGTGTCCAGCCATTAGCTGTATTTTTAAGAACTCTCAAAGTGTCCCACAGTTGAGTATATCAGGTTGTCTAAACTTACAGGCATTTAGCTCATATTATAAACTATACTACAATTATAAATAGGAACTAAAAAAATCTGGTTTTACAAATGCTTGGGAATGTGCATTTCAGAGTCCATATTTGTAGAAGTACAGTAAGAGTATTTGTTTTTTGTTTTGTTTTTTTTCTTTTGAGACAGGGTCTCGCTCTGTCACCCAGGCTGGAGTGCAGTGGCTTGATCTCGGCTCACAGCAACCTCTGCCTCCCCAGTTCAAGTGATTCTCCTGCTTCAGTCTCCCTAGTAGCTAGGCCTACAGGTGTGTGCCACCACACCCGGCTAATTTTTGTATTTCTGGTAGAGACAGGGTTTTGCCATGTTGGCCAGGATGGTCTCGAATTCCTGACCTCAAGTGATCCACCTGCCTTGGCCTCCCAAGGTGCTGGGATTACAAGTGTGAGGTACCGCCCCAGCCAAAAGTTAAGCATTTGAAACTCATTTAATTTCTGATGGAGTATTTCTAATCCAAAGCTAGTCTATACACAGTGGTGACTGCAAGGGTGGCTTTGAGTATACAACACATGCCATCACACAAGCCCCATGTTTGGAAGGGCCTGCACTTGGTATAAAGCTATGCTGATGTTTGGAAATTCTTAATTTTTGAGGAAGGTATTTCACATTTTCATCTTGCCCTGGGTCCTACAAATTACACAGTTGATCCTGAGTGACAGTGAGGTATAGCCGCCACCCCCTAACAATAATTTGAAGCTAAGATAAATAAGGTTTTTCTCTAGAATCAAACATGGAAACTGGTTTAAAAAAATCCTCTAGCAGTCTAACACAAGAAATTGTAAATATGTGACTGAAGAGATCCAGAACACATAAACTCTACTCAATGGGATTTAGGAGTGATTTCAGAGACATAGAGCAAAAATGTGATTATTTTAGTGAAGAGAAATTTTTGTGGGAAAGTCAGGGACCCTGAATGGAGGGATCAGCTGGAGCTGTGGCAGAGGAACATAAATTGTGAAGATTTCATTTTAACGTGGACATATATTAGTTCCCAAAATTAATACTTTTATAATTTCTTACACCTGTCTTATTTTAATCTCTTAATCCTGTTATCTTTGTAAGCTAAGGATGTACATACCTCAGGACCACTGTGATAATTGTATCTAACTGTACAAACTGATTGTAAAACATGTGAGTTTGAACCATATGAAATCAGTGCACCTTGAAAAAGAACAAAATAACAGCGATTTTCAGGGAACAAGGGAAGACAACCATAAGGTCTTGGGGTCGGGCAGAATAGAGCCATATTTTTCTTCTTGCAGAGAGCCTATAAAACAGATGTGCAAGTAGGGAAGATATCATTGAATTCCTAGCAAGGAATATTAATAATTAAGACCCTGGGAAAGGAATGCATTCCCCGGGGGGAGGTCTATAAATGACCGCTCTTGGAGTGTCTGTCTTATGCAGTTGCAATAAGGACTGAAATACACCCTCGTCTCCTGCAGTACCCTCAGGCTTACTAGGGTGGGGAAGAAACTCCACCCTGGTAAATTTTAGGTCAGACTGGTTCTCTGCTCTCAAACCCTGTTTTCTGTTAAGATGTTTATCAAGATGATATGTGCACTGCTGAACATAGACCCTTATCAGGAGTTTGATTTTGCCCTGGTCCTATTTCCTCAAAAGCATGTGATCTTTATTCTCCTTTTTCCCCTTTGAAGCATGTGATCTTTGTGACCTACTCCCTGTTCGGACACCCCCTCTCTCCTTTTGAAGTCCTTAATAAAAATCTGCAGGTTTTGCAGCTCAGGTGGGCATCACGGTCCTACCAATATGTGATGTCACTCCCGGGGGCCCAGCTGTAAAATTCCTCTTTGTACTCTTTATTTCTCAGATCGGCCGACACTTAGGGAAAATAGAAAGAATCTACATTGAAATATTGGGGGTGGGTTCCCCTGGTAGAAATTTATTGGGTTATAGAACTTAAGGCCTCAAAAATTAAAATCATTCATGGGCCAGGGTGGAGGCTCACACCTGTAATACCAGTGCTTCAGCAGCTGAAGCGGAAGGACCGCTTGAGGACAGGAATTTCAGATCAGCCTGGGCAACATAGTGAGACCCCATCACTATAAAAAATAAATAAAATTATCTGGGTATGGTGGTATGCACCTGTAGTCCCAGCTATTTGAGAGGCTGTGGTGGGAGGACCGCTTGAGCTAGAGGGGTCAAGGCTGTAGTAAGCTGAGATCACACCATTGCATTCCAGCCTGGGTGACACAGTGAGACCCTCAGTAAAAGAAGAACCAGCATTTGACAAAATTCAGTATCTGGCCATGATTTTAAAACCAAAAAAACAAAACCATCTTTTAGCAAATTTAGGAATACAAGGCGTTTTTCAATCTGATGAAGGGGAGCTATACAAAATCTAAAGCAGGCCAGGAGTGGGTGGCTCATGCCTGTAATCCCAGCACTTTGGGAGGCTGAGGTGGGTGGATCACTTGAGGTCAGGATTCGAGACCAGCCTGGCTGACATGGTGAAACCTGTCTCTACCAATAATACAAAAATTAGCTGGGCGTGGCAGCAGGCACCTATAATCCCAGCTACTCAGGAGGCTAAAGCAGGAGAATTGCTTGAACCCATGAGGCGGAAGTTGCAATGAGCCTAGAATCCTGACATTGCGTTCCAGCCTGGGTGACAGAGCTAGACTCCATCTCCAAAAAAAAAAAAAACTAAAGCAAACATCATACTTAATGGAGAAATACTGAAAGCTTTCCCCCTGCAATGGGAAATAAGACAAGGATATCACTATCCCTCCTATTCAGCTGCAGGTCCCAAACAGTACATTCCAGGAAGAGAAAGAAATAACCTTGAAAAGGAAATATATTAAACTGTAACAATTTGCATATGACATGATCACATTCACAAAGAAAATCCAAGATAATCTCTATATAACCTATATAACCATGAGCTTGAGCCCAGGAGTTCAAGACCAGTCTGGGCAACATGGTGAAACCCTGTCTTTACAAAACATACAAAAATTAGCTGGGCATGGTGGTACGTGCCTGTGGTCCCAGCTACTTGGGAGGCTGAGGCAAGAGCACTGCTTGAGACTAGGAGATCAAGGCAGCAGTGAGCTATGATCATGCTACTGCACTCCAGCCTGGGTGAACCAATGAGACCCTGTCTCAAAAAATGTAACATAAACAATGAAAAATGTTAAGTGAATTTATCAATATTGTTCTATTAAAGGTTAACATACAAAAATTAAAAAAAAATTTTTTTTTTGAGAGATGGAGTTTTGCTCTTGTTGCCCTGGCTGGAGTGCAATGGTGCAATCTCAGCTCACTGCAATCTCCACCTCCCAGGTTCAAGCAATTCTCCTGCCTCAGCCTCCTATGTAGCTGTGACTACAGGTGTGTGCCAACATGCCCGGCTATATTTTTGTATTTTTAGCAGAGACAGGGTTTCACCATCTTGGCCAGGCTGGTCTGGAACTCCTGACCTCAGGTGATCCACCCGCCTTCGGTCTCCCAAAGTGCTGGGATTACGAGTGTGAGACACTGCACCTGGCCAACTGTATTTCTATATACCAGCAGTCAACAATTATTAAATAGAAATTTTAGAATGAAGTCATTGACAACAGTATCAACAAATCAAATACTTAAGAATGAACTAGTAAAATAAAATCTCTATACAGAAAACTAGAAGTATTACTAAAAGAAATTAGGCCAGACGCAGTGGCTCACGCCTGTAATCCTATCACTTTGGGAGCCAAGGTGGGTGGATCACTTGAGGTCAGGAGTTCGAGACCAGCCTGGCCAACAGGGCAAAACCCCGTCTCTACTAAAAATACAAAAAAATTACCTGGGTATGGTGGCGCATGCCCATAATCCCAGCTACTGGGGAGGCCGAGGAAGGAGAATCACTAGAACTCGGGGAGCAGGGCGTTGGGGGTTGGGAAGAAAGTAAAGACCACTCAGTGATGGAGGGCTATATGCCATGTTCAGGAATTTGGATGTTGAAATACTAGTTCTTTCTCAAGTTCATCTACAGATTCAATACAATCCAAATCAAAAATCCAGCAGGTTGTATGTGGAAACTGATGCCAATTATAAAATTTATGTGAAAACACAAAGGTCCAAGAAAAGCCAAGACAATCTTGAAGAAGATATATAAAGTTTGAGGGAAACAGACTCACACACACCTCAACAAAGGAATCTCTTGCACTGCTGCTGGAGATGTAAACTGAAACAGTAACTCTGGAAAACTGCTTGGCATTCTTTACTAAAACCGAACACAAGCATATCCTATGGCCTTCCTATACTCCAAGTGTGGTCCACAGCCAGTCCAACCGGCTCCTGACAAATGCAGACTCTCAGGCTCTACCCTCAAACTACTAAAGCAGAATCTACATTTTAACAAGATCCCCAGGAAACTGATGTGCACAGTACAGTTTGAGAAGCACTGCTCTATGATCCAGCAATTCCACTTCCTGGTACACACTTACCAGAAATGCACACAGATGTCCACCAAAAGACATGTTCGAGAATATTCATAGCAACACTATTCATAATAGCTAAAAACAGAAAACTACCTAAAAGCTCAATAATAGAAATAAGAAAGTGTGGTATAATCACACAATGGGCTGAGCACAGTGGCTCATGCCTGTAATCCCAGCACTCTGGGAGGTCGAGGTGGGTGTATCACCTGAGGTCAGGAGTTCAAGACCAGCCTGGCCAACATGGTGAAACCCCCATCTCTACTAAAAATACAAAAACAATTAGCTAGGCGTGGTGGCAGGTGCCTGTAATTCTAGCTACTTGGGAGGCTGAGGCAGGAGAATCACTTGCACCCGGGACAGGGGTCGGGGCAGAGGTTGCAGTGAGCCGAGATTGCGCCACTGCACTCCAGCCTGGAAACAGAGAAAGACTATCTCACAAAACAAAAAACAAAAAACAAAAAACAAAAAACCATGCAATGGAGTACTACTCTGCAATGAGAATGCACAGTCTACAATACAACTCACAAATATAATGCTATGTAAAAGAAACTATATCAAAAGAATACACCTTGTATGTTTTCATTTATATAAGTATGTTTTCATTTATATAAAGTATAAAAACAGGAAAAATTGATGTTAATGTCAGGACAGTGGTTACTCTGGGGGATACAGTAACTAGGAGAGAAGAGTTGTTTTGTTTTGTTTTTTCTTAAAGATAGAGTCTCGCTCTGGTGCCCAGCCTGGGGGGCAGTGGCGCAATCTTGGCTGAATGCAACCGCTGCCTCCTAGGCTTAAGTGATTTCAGCTAATTTTTGTATTTTTAGTAGAGACAGGGTTTCACCATGTTAGCCAGGCTGTTCTCAAACTTCTGACCTCAAGTGATCTGCCTGCCTCAACCTCCCAAAGTTCTAGGATTACAGGCATGAGCCACCACACCCGGTTTATTTTGTGACATGCATAATTTTACATGGATGGGAAAACTCATCAAGCTGTATACTAGTAACTTTTTGCATACTTTTCTCTATACACGTTATAATTTTAAAGTTCACTTAAAAAGTACTAGAAAGAGGGCTGGGTGTGGTGGCTTATGCCTGTAATCCCAGCACTTTGGGAGGCCGAGGCAGGTGGATTACCTGAGGTAGGAGTTGGCGATCAGCTTGGCCAACATGGTGAAACCCTGTCTCTACTAAAACCACAAAAATTATCCAGGTGTGGTGGCTCATGCCTGTAGTCCCAGCTACTCAGGAGGCTGAGGCCATGAGAATCGCCTGAACCCGGGAGGCAGAGGTTGCAGTGATCTGAGACTACGCCACTGCACTCCAGCCTGGGCAACAGAGCGAGACTCTTATTAAAAAAAAGAAAAAAAGGATTCATACATGTTATAGCATGTATGCATACTTCATTCCTTTTTATGGCTGAATAATACACTACATTTATGTATCCACTCACCAAATGATGAACATTTGGGTTGTTTCCACTTTTTGAGTATTATAAATAATGCCACTATGAACAACTGTATACAAGTTTTTACATGAATATGTTTTTCTTTCTCTTGAGCACATACTTAGTAGTAGAATTGCGGGGTCATACGGTAAATCTATGTTTAGCATTTGGAGTAACTGCCAAACTATTTCAGAGTGGTTAGACCATTCCACGTTATCCCCACCAATGTATAAGGATTCCAATCGGCTGGGCGTGGTGGCTCACGCCTGTAATCCCTGCATTTTGGGAGGCTGAGGCGAGTGGATCACCTGAGGTTGGGAGTTCAAGACCAGCCTGACCAACATGGAGAAACCCCCTCTTTACAAAAAATACAAAATTAGCCGGGTGTGGTGGCGCATGCCTGTAATCCCACCTACTCGGGAGACTGAGGCAGGAGAATCACTTGAACCCGGGAGGTAGAGGTTGCAGTGAACTGAGATTGCGCCATTGCACTCTAGCCTGGGAGACAAGATCAAAACTCTGTCTCAAAATAAAGAAAAAAAAAAAAAAAAGATTCCAATCTTGCCAGTCACATCCTCGCCAGCCCAGGTTTGTTATCTTTTTCTATTATAGCCATCCTAGTGAATATAAAGTAGTGTCTTGTAGTTTTGATTTGTATTTCCCATCTTTTCATGTGCTTATTGGTCATTTGTACATCCTTGTTGGAGAAATGTCTATTAAGATCCTTTGCCCATTTTTAAATTGGATTGTCTTTTTACTATTAAGTTGTATCCAGAATAAAGAACTCTTACAGCCCCTTATCAGATATAATTCGCAAAAATATTCTCACATTCTGTGGGTTCTTTTTACTTCCTTGATGGTACCCTTCGGGAGCAGAATTTTTAGTTGTGATGTCCAATTCATGTATTTTTTTCTGTGGTTGCTTTTGCTTTTGGTGTCATATCTAAGAAAGCTTTACCTAATCCAAAGTCATGAAGGTTTATTCCTGTTTTCTTCTAGGTGTTTTATAGTTTTATTATTTATTTATTTATTTTGGAGACAGTCTCACTCTGATCACCCAGGCTGGGGCACAGTGGCATGACCTTGGCTCACTGCAACCGCTGCCTCCCAATTTGAGTGATTCTCCTGACTCAGCATTCCAAGTAGCTGGGATTACAGGCGTGCACCTGGCTAATTTTTGTATTTTTAGTATACAGGTGGTTTCACCATGTTGGCCAGGCCGGTCTCAAACTCCTGACCTCAAATGATCCACCCACCTCAGCCTCCCAAAGTGCTGGGATTACAGGTATGAGCCAGTGCGCCTGGCCTGTTTTATAGTTTTAGTTCTTACATTTAGGTCTTTGATATATTTTTAGTTCATTTTTGTGTAGGATATAAGGAAGGGGTCTACTTCCATTCTTTCACATGTGGATATCCAATTGTCTCAGCACACTGTTTTGTTGAGAAGATTACGAGAATGAACAGTCTACAAATAGATACCACTTTTCTTTCCCCCCATTGACTTGTCCAATGGCGCCCTTGTGGGGGCTGGGATAGGGCAGATATCAATTGACCATAAACATTAGGGCTTATTTCTAGTCTGAATTCTATTTCATTGATCTATGTTCATCCTTTGGCCACTAACACAGAGTCTTCATTACTGTAGCTGTGTAGTAAGATTTTTCCCCCCATTTTTTGTTTGCAGTAAAACATACATATGATTTACCATTTTAACCATTTTTTAACTGTACAGTTCAGTGGCACTGAATACATTCATATTGTTGTACAACCATCACCACCATCCATCTCCACACATCTCTTAATCCTGCAAAACTAAAACGCATTAAACAATTTCCCATATTCCCCTCTCCACATCCCCTGACAACCACCCTGATACTTTCTATCTCTATAATTTTGACAAATCTAAGTTCTTCATATAAGTGGAATCATATAGAAATTGTCTTTTTGTGACTGGCTTATTTCACTTAGTATACTATCCTCAAGGTCCATCCATGTTGTAGCATATGTTAGAATTTCCTTCCTTCCTCAGACAGAATACACTCCATTGTTGGTAAATACCACATTTTGCTTATCCATTCATCTACTGATGGACAGTTGGTTGGCTTCCATGATTTAGCTACTGTGAATAATGCTACTATAAACATGGTGTATAGGCCAGGCACAGTGGCTCACGCCTGCAATCCCAGCACTCTGGGAAGCCAAGGAGGGCAGATCACTTGAGGTCAGGAGTTCAAGACCAGCCTGGCCAACATGGCGAAACCTCTATCTCTACTAAAAATATAAAAATTAGCTGGGCATGGTAGCGCATGCCTGTAATCCCAGCACTTTGGGAGGCCAAGTTAGCAGATAATTGGAGGTCAGGAGTTCAAGAACAGCCTGGCCAATATGGTGAAACCCTGATTCTACTAAAAATGAGCCAGGCATGGTGGCACGCACCTGTAATCCCAGCTACTTGGGACGCTGAGGCATAAGAATTGCTTGAACCCAGGAGACAGAGGCTGTAGTGAGCCGAGATTGCGCCACTGCACTCCATCCTCAGTGACACGGTGAGATCCCGTCTCAAAAAAAAAAAAAAGAAAAAAACAAAGGGGTGTACAAATATCTCTTCAAGACACTGCTCTATTTTTGGCATATACTCAGAATTGAAATTGCTGGATCATACAGTAATTCTATTTTTAACTTTTTGAGGAGACGCCATACAGTTTTCTACAGCAGCTATTCCATTTTATTTATTTATTTACTTATTTTTGAGATGGAATTTCGCTCGTCGCCCACGCTGGAGTGCAACGGCATGATCTCGGCTTGCTGCAACCTCTACTCCCCAGGTTCAAGCGATTCTCCTGCCTCAGCCTCCTGAGTAGTTGATATTATAGGTGCCTGCCACCACGCCCAGCTAGTTTTTGTATTTTTAGTAGAGATGGAGTTTCACAATGTTGCCCAGGCTGGTTTGGAACTCCTGACCTCAGGTGATCCATCTGCCTCGGCCTCTCAAAGTGATGGGATTACACGCATGAGCCAGCATGCCCAGCTATTCCATTTTAAATTACCACTAGCAGTGCACAAGGGTTCCAATTTCCCCACATCTTTGCCAACACTTGCTATGTTCTGTTTTTTTTGATAGTAGTCATCAGAATTGGTCTGAGGTAACATCTTATAAAAGTTTTAATTTGCATTTCCCTAGTGATTAGTGATGAGAATTTTTGCATGTGCTTATTGGCCAACAGTAAATTTTGACAGTTTTTTCAAGACCGTTTTAGCTATTCTCTGTCCCTTGCATTTCCACATGAATTTTGGGATTAATATGCCAACTTCTGGGGGCAGGGAGGGGGAAAGGGCAGCCTGGATTTTGATAACGATTGTATTAAATATGTAGATCTGATAAGTATTGTCATTTTAAAAATAGTCCTCTAATTCATGAGTCCACAAACACAGCTTTCCATTTGTCTTTAATTTCTTTTAGTGTTTTATAGTTTGTAGAACACAAGTTTTGAAATTTTTAATTAAATTATTTCTAAGTATTTTATTGTAAATAAAACTGTTTTCTTAATTTCATTGTCAGATCCAAGTGTGTAGAAATATAAGCGATTTTTGGCCAGGTGCGGTGGCTCACACCTGTAATTCCAGCACTTTGGGAGGCCGAGGCAGGCAGATCACGAGGTCAGGAGATCGAGACCATCCTGGCTAACACGGTGAAACCCCATCTCTACTAAAAATACAAAAAAAAAAAAAAATTAGCCAGGCGTGGTAGCGGGCACCTGTAGTCCCAGCTATACTCAGGAGGCTGAGGCAGGAGAATGGCGTGAACCCAGGAGGAAGAGCTTGCAGTGAGCCCAGATCGCGCCATGGCACTCCAGCCTGGGCGATAGAGAGAGACTCCGTCTCAAAAAAAAAAAAAAAAAAAAATATATATATATATATATATGTGATTTTTTTGCCCATAATCCCAGCTACTCAGGAGGCTGAGGCACGAGAATCACTTGAACCCAGGAAGCAGAGGCTGTAGTAAGCCGAGATTGTGCCACTGCACTCTAGCCTGGGCAACAGAATGAGACCCTGTCTCAAAAAACAAACAAAAGGAAATAAGTGATTTTTTTTTCTTTTTTTTTTTTTTTTTTTGAGACGGAGTCTAGCTCTGTCGCCCAGGCTGGAGTGCAGTGGCCAGATCTCAGCTCACTGCAAGCTCCGCCTCCCGGGTTTACGCCATTCTCCTGCCTCAGCCTCCGGAGTAGCTGGGACTACAGGCGCCCGCCACCTCGCCCGGCTAGTTTTTTTTTGTATTTTTTAGTAGAGACGGGGTTTCACCGTGTTAGCCAGGATGGTCTCGATCTCCTGACCTCGTGATCCGCCCGTCTCGGCCTCCCAAAGTGCTGGGATTATAGGCTTGAGCCACTGCGCCCGGCTAATAAGTGATTTTTTAATATTACTCTTGTACCCTGCAACCCTGCTGAACTCATTCATTAATTCTAATAGGTTTTTCTGTTTGTCTTTTAGTAGAGACAGGGTTTCACCATGTTGGCCAGGGTGGTCTCAAACTCCTAGCCTCAAGGGATCCGCCTGCCTTTGCCTCCCAAAAAGCTGGAATTACAAGCGTAAGCCACCGCACCAGCCTAAACCTAGTACTTTTGTAATCGATTCCTCAGCATTTTCTATGTAGAAGATCATGTAATCTCTGAATAAAGTTTTACGTCTGTCTTTCCAATCCGGTGTTTACCTTATCCCTTCCAAGGTCTATATATTATTCATTTATTATAATCACACTGATAATTTTAAAGACTGCCCAGAGACGAGCCTGTGTTTTTCTAGTTCCTTAGATTTGTTTACTTTAAGTTAGCATATATACGTGAAGGATCTGTAACAAAATAGTCAGAAAATAATACAATCTAGAATACATTTGAGCTGCATTTGATAGTTAAAGAATGGAAAGTACTTATCTTAAACAGTATTGAATAGCCTGTCAATTATGCATATTGTTGTGCTTAGCCGGGCCATTCTAATTTCCTTTGTCACCTACTAAATAAAGCCCAGAGGGGTAAAACTACTCTGCAAATACAAGTATGCATTCGCTGAACACCCACGCCATTGCCTGACGTCATTATTTGCATTATGAGTAAGAAAAACACAAGTGTGGCTTCAATCTAAGGGACTAATCCTCCTTTTACAAGCCAGAAAATAAATGTCCACTAATGTGGCATCAGAAGTGAGTTTATTAACTCTAACTTAATCAGGGCCATCAAGAAATAGGGAAAAAAAAAACAAAACACACGAACACTGACATACAGCCATAAATATGGTGTATACCCAGTTCAATGCAAGTCATGTTAAACATGACTTTTTATTCTTAAGGTGTTTGTTCTAAACCATGAAGTAATATCACTATATTCTTCTGCTCTTGCAATGTTTTGAGTTGCTACAGATTATGATACAAAGCCATTTGTAAAAGGGGGGGAAATGAGCTATAAAATCATATTAGAAATCTAATGGGACTGCAAACAAAATTAAAATGTATCTTTCCTGCTTAATATTGTAGCTTTATCTCCTACACTGATTTTTGTTCTTAATTGAAGGACAGCTTCATATAGAACCTTATAATGGTAACTATATTATTTGGGTCTTTTTCTTAACTGCTTTGTATATAAATTATACTTTACAAATATTTTACAAATATTAAATTTAAATATAGTTGGACTACAGCATGTGACTTCTACATTTTAGACAAATGTTACATAAATATTAAAACCAAGAATCTAGACCTCACATCTGTTTTCCCAATATATTTATTCTTCAGAATTCAAAGCAAAACTTTTATACATATTCAATATCTAGAAAGAGAAAACAGGAGAAAACTATCTAAATGATATATGGAAAGAACATGCATCTTCAAACTAAAATGGCCTACCAATGGCCCAAACAGCAAGTTGTAAAAGACCTACTTCAAGATACGTCATTCCAATCTTTCAAAATACCAAGATTCTGAAAAGCTTCCAGAGAAATCAGTCAACTGCAGTGGAGCAAGAATTAGGACAAAACAGGCCTCCTCATTATTAAGACTGGATGCTTGCAGACAATGAAGCAATCCATAAGAATTCTCAGGGAAAATTCTCTTCAATCTGGAATTCCATTATCATCCCAACTCTCATCAAATGTTGAGCTAAATAAAAGGACTCAAAAAGTGTCCTTTCTCCTCACCCTTCTTGAGGACAGTCCTTACAGATATATTTCATCAAAATCAGGGAGTATGTCTAGAAAGGAGAGGATATGGGATCCAGGAAATTATCTAGGAAAGCAGTAATGGGAAGTCACAGGATGTCAGTTATGAAAAGGTCTAGAGAGCAGTCATTCCAGTTTGGAGCAAGTGAGCTCTAGGAGAGGTTGGAGGTGAGAGGGAATAGAACAAGAGAATAAATTATACAATGGAGAATTCAAAGATAATTGAGGATATAATAAAGGCAAATATCTCGTGGAAGAAAGGCCATGAGAAAATAAATGCTATACAAGGAAAGAAAGGTATACTACTAGGATATGAAGTGAACAATTTTTACATAATTATGATAATGTAAATAAATTAGCTTTTAGATTCAACCTATTCACAATCGAAGTTTTTGTTTTGTTTTTTAAATCAGCGTCTTGCTCTGTCTCCCAGGCTGGAGTACAGTAGGGCAATCACAGCTTACTGAGCTTCAATCTCCCACCTCGGCCTCCCGAGTACTAGGACTCCAGGCATGAGCCACCATGCCCAACTGAGTTTTAAATTATTTGTAGAGACAAGGTCTCCCTATGTTGCCCAGGCTGGTCTTGAACTCCTGGCCTTAAGCAATCTTCCGGCCTCAGCCTCCCAAGGTGCTGGGATTACAGGCATGAGCTGTTGCACCTGGCCCAAACATGTCTTAATTGCAGTTATAAACAGTATGAAATTTCATCAGCCTCGATGAAAAGGCCCTGATAATAAAAAGTAAAAAAAAAAAAGATGGCAGAATATAGGGATACAAGAGGGATGGCCAAATAAAAAGGCAGAGGCACTGCTGTTTTAACTACTGAAAGCAGAAAAACAATAGGAAGCAAAAATAAAACCAAACCTTCATTCTTTGAAAAGATCAATAAAATTGATGAACCTCTAGAAAGACTAACAAAAAAGATAACATAAATTACAATATCAGGAATAAAAAAGAGGGGAATATCATTATAGACCTCACAGATAATAAAAGGATAGGATAATACGATAATTCTACACACACAAATTGGACAACTTCGATAAAATGGACCAATTCCTTAAAAACTCCAAACTATCAGGCCAGGCACGGTGGCTCATGCCTGTAATCCTAGCATTTTGGGAGGCCCAGGCAGGCGGATCACCTGAGGTCAGGAGTTTGAGAGTAGCTTAACATGGAGAAACCCCATCTCTACTAAAAATACAAAATTAGCTGGGGGTAGTGGTATATGCCTGTAATCCCAGCTACTCGGGAGGCTGAGGCGGAGGTTGTGGTAAGCCGAGATCATGCCATTGCACTCCAGCCTGGGCAACAAGAGTGAAACTCCATCTCAAAAAAAAAAACTTTAAATCAATGTAATGCCTACCATCTTTCTCTAACCCCCACCCCCACCAGATGTAACACATTTTTAATAAGCTAACATGGTTTATTAAACTAGTACTTGTAAGCTAGGGGCATCTAATTCTGAAATTATCTACATAGCCTGAAAACTTCCCCCCAAAGACTCTACATATACTAGAACAAATATTATTTTAAAGGCAAAGCTGAGTTAGCAAGAAAGAGAAAGGCCAGGTGTGGTGGCTCACGCCTGTAATCCCAGCACTTTGGGAGGCCAAGGTAGGTGGGTCATTTGAGGTCAGGAGTTCAAAACCAGCCTGGCCAACACAGCAAAACCCCAATCTCCACTAAAAATACAAAAATTAGCTGGGCATAGTGGCACATGCCTGTAGTCCCAGCTGCTCGGGAGGCCGAGGCAGGAGAATCGCTTGAACCCTGGAGGTGGAGGTTGTGGTAAGCTGTGATCATGCCACTTCACTCCAGTGCTGGTGATACAGCGAGACTCTGTCTTGAGAGAAAAAAGAAGAAGAGGAAGAAGAGGAGGAGGAGGAAGAGGAGGAAGAGGAGGAGGAGGAAGAGGAGGAGGAA
>NC_045442.1:30662823-30707750 GCF_002776525.5 Piliocolobus tephrosceles
AGGAGGAGGAGGAGGAGGAGAAGGAGGAGGAGAAGGAGGAGGAGGAAAAGGAGGAGGAGGAGGAGGAGGAAGAGGAGAAGGAGGGGGGAGGAGGAGGAATAAGAAGAAGAGGAAGAAGAAGAAGAAGACCCCAGAAGCCAGAAAAGCAGAGAGAACTAAAAACCAGATGCATGTGAGCTGCCCCTTTCCTGAGCTGGGATGGCAAAATACAGATCCATACCCATAATATAAAAACCAACATGAGTAAGAAAGGAACGTTTGGTCGACTGGCATTGAATATTCTCCTTTCTTTGTATGTTATCTGCTCTGTACCATGGAGGCTCAAAGGCCTCTTCCAGCTAAGGTTCCTGATGTGATCAGGTTCCACCAATCATATGCACTAACATGGATCTGGAAAGAGAAACTGAAGACCTAGTTCTGCTACTTTGCAAACAGGCATAGGCCAAGGCATTTAATTGTTCTGCAGCATCATTAGTTGAGTGTACAGTGTCTAGTAACTAGTGTCATGGGTATCAGAGGCAGGGCATAAGTATTTACTGTGGATCAAAAACAGATAAGCATGATTCTGGTGCCGACAGCTTTAGTGGAGGCTTCCTGATCATTGTGGTTTCCTAACCATGGCAGTGGTCATGTGGTTCTAGGTTGGTTTTTAAAACCCCAACTGGCAGCTATTTTGTTGGCCAGTTTTGTGTGTGGCTTTGAGAATTGGTCCTAAAGACAAAACCCTTCTACTAGAGTATAAGTTCCTCAAGGAAAGTGAGCTTTGTGTGTTTTGTTCACTAATGTGTTCCCCAAGAACTCAAAAATAGTACTTAACATATGGTAGATGCTCAAAAAATATTTGATCGAATGAACAAACTTGGAATCTATTTCTTCAGCCCTTCTAGCCATTTTGTTGGTGTTTAATGCTTTATGGTAAACCTCTCCTGTTTAAACTAACTAGAATAAATTATGTATCTGCAACTTCACAACTCATATCAAGCAGGGAGTAGGAGTTAAGATTTTTGAGCCGGGTGTCTCAGCACTTTGGGAGGCTGAGGTGGGTGGATCACTTGAGGGCAGGGGTTCGAGACCAGCCTGGCCAACATGGTGAAACCCCATCTCTACTAAAAATAAAAAAATTAGCTGGGCACGGTGGCACGTGCCTGCAATCCCAGCTACTTGGGAGGCTGAGGTAGGAAAGTCACTTGAACCCAGGAGGCAGAGGTTGCAGTGAACCAAGATTATGCCACTGTACTCCAGCCTCGGCGACAGAGTGAGACTTTGTCTTTGTCAGAGAGAGACAGAGAGAGAGACAGAGAGAGAGAGAGAGAGAGAGAGAGAAGAGAGAAGAGAGAGAGGATGTGGACATAAAGCCAGAACCTCCAAAGGGATGCTTCTTTAGGAAAAGAGTAGACCACAAAGAATCTGCCCACCTAGCCAGGTGAGCTGATAAGGACACTTACCTGCCTCTGCTGAGGCTCTGGGAAGGAGGGAGGGAAAAGTATAACCTGAAAATTTTTAATGATGGACCTACATCTTACGTAGGTTTGAAGCTTAAATTTTTACTACCTTAGTGGTCCTGAAACCTTTAAGTCAAGAAATTAACAACAAAGAATACATCCTCAACCAAAGCCATACAGGATTCCATAGATAAAGCTTTTCTTGGGAGAGAAAAACAACAAAAAACCTATTCACAAGCCACAATCACAAACAATAGGAGGAAACAATCCACTATAAGCAAAAGGCAATAGACAAAACAAAAAAAATTTCAAAATTATCAGATAATAGAATTCTCTTTGGAAAAAGTTATATAGAAGTTGCTGCAATCCAAAATTTCTGACCAATTAAAGGGTGAAATCAGATAAGTCAGCCCCTGCTACTGTACAACCAGGGAAAACGTACCTCTCCTAAGTAACAAGTCTTAATCTTCTTCCCACAAAAATTCAGCTTCAGGAAGTCTAACAGCAATCCTAAGGAAGTTAGGGAACATGTCCAGCCAAACTAGATCAATAATCCACTCTGACCATGGGAAATATGTAAGACCTCATACTTAAAGCAAACTTCATATCACACAAGTTTCTCAATGCACATAAGTAAACATAATGATGGTAAATCCAAATACTATGGACTATGGTAGGCTCAGGGGAGATCATGCATCATCTAGTCATTCAATTAACATGTACTGAGTATCAAGTTTTATAAGCCAGTTTGAAACTGGCTTTTAAACAAGTAAGACAAGGACCAAGAACCTGCAATCTACTGAGAAAATACAGATATGTGTGACATATTCTTGGTCGAAAAGACTTTTGGAAAAACTGATCGTGCTAGGTAGATGATAAACTGACCTACACATTAGTAAGGCAGGAAACTACTGTTTACCACTATCAAAAATCCCTCCTGGATCACAGATACTCTAGTGAGGCTGCAATTATGACCTTCATTTTCTAGATGAGGAAGTTGAAGTTTAAACAGATTAACTTGATTTGCCCAACATAGATCTTCAGCTGGATAATAAGAGAGCTGAGGTTCAAATCCAGGGCTGACTCCAAAGCCCTTGCTATGAACTACTGTGGTACTGAGGCAGGCTTGAGAATCAGCAATAGGCATGGAATCACATTCCCATTCACAAGTAGGTAGACTGCACAAAGGTCAACCTCCCCGCCTCCCAGTCGCCTTTACACACACTCCATTCTCACTCACTCGCAAAACAAATAGAAAGGAACTGAAGGCTAGGCACGGTGGCTCACATGTGTAATCCCAGTACTTTGGGAGGCTGAGGTGGGAGGATCACTTTGAGGTCAGGAATTCAAGACCAGCCTGGCCAACATGGTGAAATCCCATCTCTACTAAAAATACAAAAATGAGCAGGGTGTGGTGGCGGATGCCTGTAATCCCAGTTGCTTGGAAAGCTGAGGCAGGAGAATCGCTTGAACCCAGGAGGCGGAGGTTGCAGCGCGCCAAGATCACGCCACTGCCCTCCAGCCTGGACAACAGAGCAAGACTGCGTCTCAAAAAAAAAAAAAAAAAAGGAACTTGGAGCTTGCTCCCAGTAAAAGGCTGCCCCCACTACAACGTGGGTACCTGGGCAAAGTCTTTGGCAAATATGTTTACTTTGGAAACAAGTAGAAGAATGTCAAAGTATGTGATTCATGCACTCAGAAAGCTTAGTCTAAGTTTATACTCAAAAGATTATTTGCTCAAATTGTCCACAAATACGTAGTTTGCTCAGGGATTGTAATACATCAGCATGTACACATCAATTTGTATGTACAGCAGATATAAGTCATGTAAATGCAAATGTATATAGAGAAAAGCTATAAAAATTGCTCTAAAAAATTTAACATAATAGTTCATATAGCTGAGCTAAATTTACCTTTACCCTATCTACGGAGAAAAAAAAATAAAATGTTTACTAAATAAGAATATAACCAAGACTAAGTGTTACTGGTTAAACTATTAAGAACTCTTTCAAACGAGCCTCAAGCACTTAGAAGCATCTATTTACATGCAAAACCAAGGCTCAGGTAATTGCAAATTCCCTTAGGACCAACACTAGGTAATATATTGTGGTTCCAGTCTTTAATGTATAAGTAACAAATGGTAACATAGCATTCCTTGAAAAATGCTCTGTATTTAAGATCTTATGCTAGTTCAGAGTAGACTTCCCTCTCTACTTCAGATACTCCAAATTAGTATAGCTTTACTTCAGATGATGGAATTTAAGAAATAAAAGAATCAAAATTCTGAGAGTTAAGCAAGCCAAATATGAAAAAGCAGGAGAGCAGTGTAATGGAGGAAAGCAGATGGAACAGTTCAAATCCTGAGATCAGATATTGTAATCTTAAAATAAGGCAAGGAAGTAATCCAAAAGAAATATTACTAAAAATAAATATCCATTTTAATCAATGTCTTATTTTCTTCCATTAATTATTTCCATCCCTTTTGAAGTTGGAAGGATTTTATGAAGAGAACAAAGTAAGAGAAGGGGCACACTGTTTCAAAATTTAAAATTTCCAGCCTGGTGCATCGGCTCACGTCTGTAATCCCAGCACTTTGGGAGGCCAAGGCAAGCAGATCACTTGAGGTCAGGAGTTCAAGACCAGTCTGGCCAACATGGTGAAACCTCATCTTTACTAAAAATATAAAATATTAGCCTGGCATGGTGGCGCACGCCTGTAATCCCAGCTACTTGGGAGGCTGAGGCAGGAGAATTGCTTGAACCTGGGAAGCAGAGGTTGCCGTGTGCCAAGATCGCACCACTGCACTCCAGCCTGGGCAACAGAGCAAGACTGTCTCAAAATAAAATAAAATTTCCTACAGCCACAGTGAAAAATATAAGAATTGGGTCTCATTTGTACAGAGGGATAACTATTCCTACTCTCTAATTACAATGAAAGTTCTCCATGTGGGCTGAGGAACAGAAGGTAAAAGAAATCAGAAGGTAAATTTACACAAAGATCTTTAAATTTCCACACCCTCAACCATTCAAGGCACTGTACATTAATGAAGGGAAAGATACACTCTCCCCTCATACCTCAAAGAACAAAATGCAGGAGTGGATGGAAAGAATATCAAAATTGCATTAAAGATCGCTTCACTCTGTTACAAAACTCAAGGCAGGCGGATCACCTGAGGTCAGGAGTTCAAGATCAGCCTGGCCAACATAATGAAACCCCATCTCTACTAAAAAAAAAAAAAAATTAGCCAGGTGTGGTGGCACATGCCTATAATCCCAGCTACTTGGGAGGCTGAAACATGAGAATCGCTTGAACCCAGGAGGCAGAGGTTGCATGAGACGAGGTTGTACCACTGCACTAGAGCCTGGGTGACAGAGCCAGACTCCATCTCAAATAAATTAAAAAAAAAAAATTTAAAAAATTTTTAAAAAGGCCAGGTGCGGTGGCCTGTAATCCTAGCACTTTGGGAGGCCGAGGTGGGCGGATCACAAGGTCAGGAGATCAAGACCATCCTGGCTAACACGGTGAAACCCCATCTCTACTAAAAATGCAAAAAAAATTAGCCAGGCTTGGTGGCTGGCATCTGTAGTCCCAGCTACTTGGGAGGCTGAGGCAGGAGAATGGTGTGAAACTGGGAGGCGGAGCTTGCAGTGAGTCAAGATCGCACCACTGGACTCCAGCCTGGGTGACAAAGACTCCGTCTCAAAAATAAAATAAAATAAAATAAAGTTTAGTGGATGTGAAAAGAGGCTATTACTATATTATACCTTTTGTACAATCACTAATCATCTTTAAAGAACCAGAAGCCCTATAGTTAAACAAAGGAGCGTAGGCATTTAGAAACCCCAAACTGTATTTTATTTTGAGATGGAGTCTCACTGTCGCCCAGGCTGGAGTGCAGTGGTGCCATCTCAGCTCACTGCAACCTCCATCTCCTGGGTTAAACAATTCTCCTGCCTCAGCCTCCCAAGTAGCTGGGACCACAGGGGTGCGCCACCATGCCTGGCTAGTTTTTGTGTTTTTAGTAGAGTTCGGGTTTCACCATGTTAGCCAGGCTGGTCTCGAACTCTTGACCTGAGGTGATCCGCTCGCCTCAGCCTCCCAAAGTGCTGGGATTACAGGCATGAGTCACCATGCCCGTCCCCAAACTATCTTTAAATGTACCATTTTTAAAAACTCTCTTTAAGAACACATAAAGCAAGTATTTTCTCTTCCCTAAAATACAAGGAAAGCCTAAATAAAAATAAAACTTTACTTGCTGAAGTAACCTCCAGAAAAATAGAAGAATGAAAAAAATAAAGACGACCTCAACTAAGTCTTTAGACCGAAGTTACTCACTGAACAATGAGCAATTTAACCTTGACTAGTTAAGTCTCAAAAATGTCTGATTCTTCGGGAACTGTTCGGATGGCTGAAAAGATAATGAAAGTTTCCCCTGCTCATCCTGACATTTTGCCAGGGTTTTTGCAACAGTAGTTTGCTTATCTAAATAGACATATATTACTCAGTGAAGGTGAACTGTTGAGCTTGTTCCTGTTTGCATAGAACTAAATATTTAGAATTGTAATCGGATCTGTCTGGTGTTTAAGGAAACCATAAGAGCAACAAAAAAAAAAAGTTAAAATCATACAAGCCTGTGTAGTTAGACAACCAGGGTTACTACTGAGTACTTCTTATTCTAAATCTTATACTCAAGGCCCCTAATCTGCTTAAGTTTTCAGAAGTCAAAATCATTCCCTTTGAAAGGGCTCATTCACAGGTGACTTCTAGAGCAATTGAGGGAAAACTTAGTCACCTAAGTCATTAGGCCTCATTTCCGTGGAGAACAAACTTACTGATCAAAGCACCATAATGGTTTTGATGCTGGACTCAAGAATCTTCTCTAATTGTGGATGAAATGGCTGCTTTTCTCAATGTTATTTTTAGATATAATTAAGTGCCCAAAAGGTAGGGGGAGGGCAGAATTTTACCAAGAAAGAGAATTTTAACCCATCATTTGGTAAAGTTAGCAAATGATGAGCTGATTGAGTTCCCTGGATGTTGTAGGGCGGCTGCAGAACTAGACATTCCCTCAAATTATATGTCAAAGTATGTATGTGTATGCGTACTTCTGGGGAAAAGGTCTATACTTTGTATAAGATTCTTAAAATGACATGTAAACAAAACTTTAAGAATCCCAGACCTACAGAATTTCTGTGCAGTCAAACAAAAGCACTTTTATAGTATCTGTACCAGTCACTTTCATTTGCAACTGTGAGCATTCACAGGTTTCAGTCTAAAATGTATTAACACCCCTGACTACAGTAAGGGTCTTGGGGCCCTATCTTTGTCTCATGCCTTTTCTATACATATATATTTTATATATATATATATATATATATATATTTTTTTTTTTTTAAACAGAGTCTCGCTCTGTTGCCCAGGCTGGAATGCACTGGCGCAATCCCGGCTCACTGCATCCTGCACCTCCCAGGTTCAAGTGATTCTCCTGCCTCAGTCTCCCTAGTAGCTGGGATTACAGGTACCCACCACCATGCCCAGCTAAGTTTTTTTGTATTTTTAATAGAGAGAGGGTTTCACCAGGTTACCCAGGCTGGTCTCGAACTCCTGACCTCAGGTGATCCACCTGCCTCGGCCTCCCAAAGTGCTGGGATTACAGGAGTGAGCCACCACACCCGGCCCTTTTCAATATTTCTAAATCAATTAAGTAGTGTGGTGCATACAGTGGGTTAATAGGTCTCCAGAATTATCTGCTGCCACAGTTCAAGTCTTCACATTGAGGCCTCAAGAGAAGACAGTGGACTCTGAACTTTGGCTCTGGTCTCATTCTCTTTGGAACCTTAATTTCCAAAGGAAAACAGCGATAATTCCTGCCCCACATTTCACACAGTTGTTGGGGGCAACAATCTTGAACCAAAGAAGATGTAGGGTATTATCTTTGTTAGAGCAGAGGTCGCAAACCATTTTCGACTACGTATTCTATGAAAATGTTGAGTACACCTCCCTAATTTGTATTTACTTATAAATTACATATATTATAAAATATATACATCATGAAATCCATATAAAAATAAACTTAATGTATATGTATATTCAGTCATATATACATATACACACACATATATACATACATATATATATGTGTAAGTCCTACTGCATTCCAAGGCATGGCTGCATGCAATTTACCTTAAGGACTACCGCTTTAGAACATATCATTTACTTTGTGGTTCTCTAATTTCTTCTTCTTCCTTCAAACTCTCCACCCTCAGCCTTTGCACTCTTAAACCCTCTAGTTTTCTTCCTCTGAACATTCCTCCTTCAGCAGTTTACTTCCAGCTTCCATCTTTTAAATCTGTGCTTTCATATTCGGTTTTCTGCTCTTCTGGGGACACCCTGCCTTGGCAATGTTGTCTTACTCACTAACATCAGCAGAAATCTGTGCTTGTTCCTTCTGTGCTCATCTGCAACTACTGAAATGTACACTTGAATCAAAAGATCTCACTATTAGCAAATCACCTAGCCTACCCTACCCATATGTCAACACTTAACACAAAATCCCTATTACTGCTTATCCAGCTTCTGCTGAATCACCACCTCTAGTAATATAACTCTACACATCTGGACGATACAAATTTTTTTTTTTTTTTTTAGACAGAGTCTTGCACTGTCCCCTCGGTTGGAATGCAATAGCACAATCTCAGCTCACTGCAAGCTCCGCCTCCCAGGTTCATGCCATTCTCCTGTCTCAGCCTCCCAAGTAGCTGGGACTACAGGTGCCCGCCACCACGCCCAGCTAACTTTTTAAAGTAGAGACATGGTTTCACCATGTTAGCCAGGATGGTCTTGATTGCTTGACCTCGTGAGCCACCCACCTCGGCCTCGCAAAGTGCTGGAATTACAGGCATGAGCCACCATGCCCAGTCACAGAACATTTTCAAATGGCTCTACTTTTTGGAAATTCTACTTTTATTATGCTGAAACTGACTTCCCTATAACTTCCACATTGATTCTAGTTTGGCTTCTGAGGCTTTACAAATGGTCCATCACCACCCACACTCAAGTCTAAATCACATGCATTATCTTTGTAATCTTGAAATTTAGTCGCAGGATGACTTTCTCTAAGTAAAATAGGGCAGGTGAGCATCGGAGCTAGTCCATGCCCTATAAACCAAAACAGGTACTGAACATGACAGGTACAGCAGGGCAAGCACAGACATGGTCTGGGGTCAAGGTTCAATCACTTTGGCACCAACCTAATAGGTAAACAGATAACACCACAGATATTTTAAAAACTTGTCGGTCTCCAAGCTGATGGATAATACTCCAAAGTCTGAACATGCCAACCATTTAGGAGACATCATTTCTCAGTTGGCAGGGCCTGTTCACTCTGTTTAGAAGTCCCCCGCTCCCAATCATTTTACTAGTCCCTTGAACAGCTGTCATTAATTGATTACACTGTTGCTAAAATACAGCTATTCTATTTATCTGAGCAGGTCATGTAAACAAAACAAACATTCTGCTGTAGAATAAGGCCTAAGTGCTTATCTAGCCCCTAGGAACTTCTGGGTAACTCAAGTTGTTTGGCCATGCAGTTCGGCGAGTTGATGGCTAGAAAGAACATGACTAAGAGTAGCCAGTAAGAAGTCAAGGAAGAACCTGAAGGAGAACGTAAGTGAGACAGGGTCTGCTGGTTAGTTTAGAGCCATTCCCTTGGAAGAAAGGGACCATAAAAACTTCCTGTATCTAGCTTTGATGAGGAGGAGCTTGGTATGTAAAGAAGCTTTCAGAGTTCTCAATGACGATGACACAAATTCTCTTAGCCCCTTTGCCGAACTCACAACAGAATTTAAAAATTTAAAAATTCTTTTTAAAGAATTTTGGCTATATCAGACAAAATAGGAATACAGAGGAAGACTGCTAATTACATGAAATAAGAGAGTGAGAAGGAGAAAAACATGTTTCAGATGGAAAGGATCCGCTATTCAAATTGTTTGAGAAAAAAAAGATAAAACAATCTGCAGTAATTTAGAATTCTCAAGGTCTGCCAGGGTTTCCTACACAAAGCAGGAATTTTGCCCAACTGCTGCAGAAAGGTTTTTTTTTTTTTTTTTTTTTAAAGACTTTCCCTTCGTTATTTCCTTTTCATGTTAGAAAATGTTAGCAAAATTCATCGCTTTTCGGCCTTTTGGCTAAGATCAAGCGTAGGAAATATTAGCAAAATTCAGTCTTTTTTCTGTCCTTAACAGACTGACATTCAAAATAACAGTAAATGCCAGGCACAATGGCCATGCCTGTAATCCCAGCAGTTTGGGAGGCTGAGGTGGGTGGATCACTTGAGGTCAGGAGTTAGAGACCAGCCTGGCCAACATGGTGAAACACCACCTTTACTAAAAATACAAAAATTAGCCAGGCGTAGTGACAGGTGCCTGTAGTCCCAGCTACTCAGGAGAATCACTTGAACCCGGGAGGCAGAGGTTGCAGTGAGCTGAGATCACACCACTGCATTCCAGCCTGGGTTACAGAGTGAGACTGTCTCAAAAAAATAAGATAGAAGTAAGGACAAGATCACACAATTATATTTCAGTTATAATCTAGGCTTAGATTGTCAAATATCTAGTTGTAGAGCGAGCACTACTCTAAGCCTTTTATACATATTCTTTTAAAATTACTAATAATGTCAAAAAATTTTCCTGCAATAATCTTGTACACATAAACACCTGGAGCCATCACTTAAAAATTAAAACTCCCCTACTTAATAGCTACTGGGACTAAGAAATTATTTCTACAATTATTTCTCTCATTCTGTTAATATATAACACTTCCTAAAGCCATCTTACTCCAGCTTTAATTGACCAATTTAACCTTGGCTATTATACATGTCAACACCTACATAAAAACCCTGTAATTATTTATCCAGCTTCTGCTGAATCCTCATCCCTAGTAAAATAATTCCACACATCCATCAGGGGACAATACAGAACATTCCCAAACAGTTTTATTTATTGTCTTGGATGACCACAGAAGTTTTTAACCTCTCTGGGCTTCAGTCTTTATCCACATAATCTTCATCCATAACTACATGCATTCATTTATTAACTCTTTCAAAAAATATTTACTGAACAACTACTGCCAACCAACAGCAGGCTCATAAAATCATAAAATTTACAATCTGGCCAGGAACGGTGGCTCATGCCTGTAATCCCAGCACTTTGGGAGGCCGAGGCGGGTGGATCACATGAGGTCAAGAGTTTGAGAGTCCAGCCTGATCAAACCCCATCTCTAATAAAAATACAGGAATTAGCCAGGTGTGGTGGCGGGCACCTTTAATCCCAGCTACTCAGGAGGCCAAGGCAGGAGGATTGCTCAAACCTGGGAGGTGGAAGTTGCAGTGAGCCAAGATCCTGCTACTGCATTCCAGCCTGGGCAACAGAGCAAGACTCTCAAAAAAAAAAAAAAAAAAAAAAAAAAATTTACAATCCAAGTGCTATGTAAAATAGAATGAACTAGGCCAGGTGGCTCATGCCTGTAATCCCAGCACTTTGGGAGGACAAGGCAGGAGAAGCACTTGAGCCCAAGAGTTCAAGACAAGCCTAGGCAACATAGAAAGACCCCGTCTCTACACAAAAGTTTAAAAAATTAGCCGAGCATCAGGGTGTGCACCTATGATCCCAGCTACTTGGGAGGCTGAGATGAGAGGATCACTTGAGCCTGGGAGGTCAAGGCTGCAGTAATTTTAGTAGAGACAGGGATTCACCACGCTGGCCAGGATGATCTCAATCTCCTGACCTTGTGATCCGCCCGTCTCAGCCTCTCAAAGTGCTGGGATTACAGACGTGAGCCACCACGCCCAGACTAAAAATACATATATAGATACAATATAGAATATATAGAATATATATAAAATATATATTTTTTAAAAGACAACTAGGTTAAGTTGATATTGTCCATTTAAGACCCAAAATTCCAGTTATATAATATATAGCATATATTTTACTCCTTATCAAAAAAGCAAAACACAAGAAAACTTTTCATTAATAAGAAATATAATATTTAGATCACACCTGAGCAAGGTCTTTTTTCAATCCTGGGAGGAAATTTCTAGTTCTATCACAGTTTCCTGTCCTAACAATTAAAATCAATATCAAAGTTGAACAAACAATAGGCTACAAAATATGGGTCTCCTTTCAAATTATGAAAAGGCTGGAATTATTAAGTAGAACTAAACACCATAGAGTGAATGAAGTAAGCTCATGTTTAAGGAATAGTTTTTAATATTCAGTTCTGTTCACTTGTCAGTTTTCTATAACTTAAATTAGTTTAATTAATGTTAATTTTCCATGCATTCCAAGATTTAGACTGTAATATAAGTTTACTGAATGCAGCACCAATCACAAAACTGTATTGCAACTCCATCACTGATGAGTTTAAAAATGTATTCTCCAACCACTCCTCTGAAATAACAATGAGTATCGTCATCCAATTCAGAACAACAAACATTCACATAAACAAGTAGGAACAGTCTTGTTTCCAGTTGCTTACAAGTTCCCGAGTCAAATTAATACACTCATGAAAACAATTACTTATACCGGAAAGCCCTAAAGCCACAAAGAACTAACTACCCGTCAAAGCTTTGCAGTCTTGATTACACAGGGGAATGCAGCTAGGCTCAGCAAATAGCCCAAAGCTGGGCCAGCTTCTCTCTCCCGCAAATTAGTAATGGTCTGTGTTTTTCCTCTTCTCTGCCAAATCCTTGAAGAAGGAACACACTTCACATACAAAAAGAGCCAATAAAAAGAACCCTAAAAATACTTTCTGGTCGGGCGCGGTGGCTCAAGCCTGTAATCCCAGCACTTTGGGAGGCCGAGACGGGTGGATCACGAGGTCAGGAGATCGAGACCATCCTGGCTAACACGGTGAAACCCCGTCTCTACTAAAAACTACAAAAAACTAGCCGGGCGACGTGGCAGCGCCTGTAGTCCCAGCTACCCGGGAGGCTGAGGCAGGAGAATGGCGTGAACCCGGGAGGCGGAGCTTGCAGTGAGCTGAGATCTGGCCACAGCACTCCAGCCTGGGTGACAGAGCAAGACTCCGTCTCAAAAAAAAAAAAAATACTTTCTATTCCTGAGATCTAATCATTTCATTCATTTATCTGACAAATATTTATTACTTACTCACTACTGCAGGCCCCAGGCTAACCCTATGCTGGACTGGGTTGCTGTCTTCAATGGAGCTTAAGGTCTAGAGGGACAGACCAATATAAATCAAATAATATAGCCAGTGTAATAAATATTATGAAATAACAATAACCAAGTGCTAATAGTGAGATTTCAAGGAGAATCTTACCTAATATAAAAAGGCGAAGAACACCTCCCTGAGAAAGTGACATCTAAACAGTCATCTGAAGGATACTAAATATCTTAAATTTTTTCTCTGCACATTTGCATGGATAATTTTTCTGGTCACCAAGTGACTACAGTTCCAAAATAGGATGTTTCTGATACGTAGTAGATATACTTCAAATATAAGAAAAGCACTTATGCATTTCCATTTGCCCTCCACTGTTACCATGAGAAAAGCACACCTTGACTAGACCACTGGTCCTCCAAGAAAGATGAAATGAATGAAGAAAAGGCAGTCACCCTAGTCATTCCAACCAAGGCCATCCTAGATCAGCCAATAGCTGGCCAACCCTCGAGATCAGCAGAGCCTCCAACTATCCTAGACATGTGGCCAATAAACACTTACTATTATGTGCAACTGAGGTCTCTCAGTGATCTGAGATATAGTATTATGGCAATAGATAACTGATACACAAGATCAAAAAAAAAAAAAATGTACCATCCCTGGCCAGGCGTGGTGGTGTACCCTATAATCCTAGCACTTTGGGAGGCCAAGGCAGGCAAATCGCTTGAGCTCAGGAATTCAAAACCAACCTGGGCAACATGGCAAACCTTGACTTAAAAAAAAAAAAAAAAAAAACCACAAAAGTTAGCCAGGTGTGGTGGCATGCGCCTGTTGGTCCCAGCAACTGGGAGGCTGAGGTGGGAGGATCACTTTTTTCTAGGAACTACTGGAGGATATGTGAGTAAACCAACAAAGATCCTGATGTGGGGATCCAGAGGTAAAAAATTTAATACAGGAAAAAAGATGAAGGGAATTATTTGTTTGGGGTTTTTGAGACTGGGTTTCGCTATGTCACCCCAAGCTAGAGTGATCACAGCTCAATACAGCCTCAACCTCCTGGACTCAGGTGATCCTCCCATCTCAGCCTCTTAAGTAGCTGGGACCACAGGCACTCGCCATCACACCTGGCTAATTTTTAAATTTTTTTTTGTAGATATAGGGTTATGCCATGTTGCCCTGGCTGGTCTGAAGTCCTGGACTCAAGCAATCCACCTGTTTCAGCTTCCCAAAGTGCTGGGATTACAGGTGTGAGCCACCACACCTGGTGATGAAGGGAATTCTTAATTTGTGAAGGTAAGATTCAGGGCAACAGCAGTACAGAGCCAGCACAGGTTGGTAGTTCTAGGAGAAGTGCTTCCGAAACAAACTAAAGAACTGGTGCATAACCTGATGTGTTTACTTTAGAATTCTAGCAAAGTGTATGTGGGTAAGCTGGTGATGTGAAGAAAAGTAAGCAAAGAAAGAAAGATTTATGAAGAATTCCAGGGGAAGAAAAAAAAGCATGCGATCGCAATATGTTGCTTGTATCATATGAACAATCTCTACATAGTCATAATAATGTAAACACTGAACACATTAGTTTAAGATGAAAAGTTAGGGAACATTTCCCTAAGGAAGTGACATCTAAAAAGCACATCTTAAATTTGATAAGTATAACAACAGGATAGGGGAAAAGTATGAATATGTAGTATGGGGTCAGGGGAAATACAGAAAAGCAAAGTCCTTATCTTTCAGCATAAGAGCCAACAAAGAAGATCTAAAACTGGATTGGGCATGGCAGCTCACACCTATAATCCCAGCACTCGGGAGCCCAAGGCAGGTAGACCACTTCAACCCAGGAGTTCAAGATCAGCTTGGGTAACATGGCGAGACCTTGTCTCTGCAAAAGATACAAAAATTAGCCAGGTATAGGGGCATGTGCCTGTAGTCCAGCTACTCGGGAGGCTAAGGTGGGAGGATCACCTGAGCCAGGAAGTTGAGGCTGCAGTGAGCTATGAAAAAACAAAACAAACAAACAAAAAACACTAAAACTGAAATAAAATAAATAGCAATTTAACTAAAAGTTTAGAAATATCAAGTTTAATGGTATAAGAAAGAGATGAGGCCAGATGCAGTGGCTCACACTGTAATCCCAGCACTCTGGGAGGCCAAGGTGGGCGGATCAGCTGAGTTCAGGAGTTCTGAGACCAGCCTAGCCAACATGGCGAAACCCTGTCTCTACTAAAAAAATACAAAAATTAGCTGGGTTTGGTGGCACGTGCCTGTAGTCCCAGCTACTCAGGAAGCTGAGGCAGGAGAATGGCTTGAACCCGGGAGGCGGAGATTACAGTGAGCCGAGATAGCCCCACTGCACTCCAGCCTGGGCGACCCAGCAAGACTCCATCTCAAAAAAAATAAAATAAAATAAATAAAAAGAAAAGAGATGGAAGAGAAGAAAGTAGTTAACTTTGGAGAGTAGGAATTAGAATGAGATAAGGAGTTGCTATTTTAAACCCTGTGTCTTTCAGCTATGTTTTAATAAAAATAAAATTAAGTAATTTTTATCAATTTTTAATCTCATTTGTCTTATTTCCATTCTCCCCAAATTTCTATTTTCATCCCTTACGTCTATTACAACTATTTGTTTTATGTATTCATTTATTCATTCAACTATTTATTGGGCAACTACTAATGTCTACTGTTCTAGATGATAATGGATACAACAATTAACAAAAAAAAACAAAGTCCCTGGTGGGTGGCAGGGAGACAAATGTTACACATATTAAACATAGATATGCTCGGTAGTAAGTACGAAGAGGAAAAATAATGCAAAGTAAAGGGTCAGAGATGAAAAGAATAGGCTATTTTACATATGTTAGTGACCTGTGAGCAGACATCCAAATGTAGGCAATGTAGCTAGGTGTTATAACAAATGAGAGAGAGGGCAGCTAGCACAAAGGCCTAAAGATATGTGTGCTTAGCATGTTCTAAGAGAAGTAGGAAGACAAGTGATATGACACTGTAAGAATTTCATCTATTATTCTGAGTGAGTTGATAAACCACTAACAAGCTTTCAAACAACAAGTAATAGGAGTCAACAAATATTTTAAAAGATCATTTGCTGGGGTACAACCACTTTGGAAAATTATTTGGTAATACTAAGGCTGAACCCACACATACCTCATGAACCAGAGATCCTACTCCTAGATATATACCCAACATACATACATACATATATTTGCCAAAAGACTCGTACTAGAATGTCCAAGCAGCATGATTCAAAACAGCCTAAAGCCGGGAACTATCTGAATGCCCATCAGCAGAATGGAAGAATGGATACATAAATTGCAGTATATTAACACAATGTGATAGCACACGGCAATGAGAAGAAACCATTTACAATTTCATGAAACATCATGGATGATTCACACACAACATAAGGCTGCATAAAAGCCAGACTCAAAACAGTACATATTGTACAATTCCATTTATTATAAAAAAAGTACAAAAACGACAAAACTGACCTATGTTCTACAAGTCAAGGTGGTCATTACCCTTGGGACAGGGACTGGAAGGCAGCATGAGTTGCTGGTCACATTCTGTTTCTTGCTCTGGGCACTGGTCACACACAGGTATGATCAGTTTGCGAAAATTCACTGCAAACTCATAACGTGCATTTTTGTGTGTGTTTATAAACATCGGGGAAGTTTTTTTGAAAGATCACTCTGACTGCTGTGTGGAAAATAATTATAAGGAGGCAAAGATAAAACAGCAAGGAGACCAGCAAGGAGGCTAATGGTACAGCTATAATATGCTATAAAATGACAGGGGCTTGGGGGGTAGAGGTAGAGATGGTATGGAGTGGCCACATTCTGAAAATATTCTGAAGCTAGAGTCAGTAAGATTTCCTAACAGATTACACTCGAAGGTTAAGAGAATCGAAGTCATAAAGGAAAACATTCAGATTTTACTCTGACAACTGGAAAGATAGGACTGCCATTAATTAAAATAAGGATGATGGCAGCAAGTATAGATTTGGAGAGGGTGGGGAGAAGAGGGAAAAAAAAAATCGAGTCCAGTTTTGAACATCTTATGTTTGAGATGGCTCTAAGTGGAGCTTAAAAAAAAAGAAAAAGAAAAAAAAGTCCGGGTGTGGTGGCTCACATCTGTCATCCCAGCACTTTGGTAGGCCGAGGCCAGTGGATCACAAGGTCAGGAGTTCAAGACCAGCCTGACCAACATGGTGAAACTCTGTCTCTACTAAAAATACGAAAAATTAGCCAGGCGTGGTGGTGCATGCCTGTAATCCCAGCTACTTGGGAGGCTGAGGCAGGAGAATCGCTTGAACCCAGGAGACAGAGGTTGCAGTGAGCAGAGATCGCACCATTGTACTCCAGCCTGAGCAACAGAGCAAGACTCTGCCTCAACAACAACAAAAACAAAAGGTCCCAGGAGGAACTCAAAGACCAAGAAATGGTCTGGAGATTCTGTCTAACAGCATCATTCATCATTCCTCCTGTTCAGTTCACCTACTTTCCTCAGTTCCTCTTTTAAAAAAAAAAAAAAAAGATAGAGTCTTGCTCTCTTACCCAGGCTGGAGTGCAGTGGCACGATCTTGGCTCACTGCAACCTCCGCCTCCAGAGTTCAAGCGATTCTCCTGCCTCAGCTCCCCCAGTAGCTAGGACTACAGGTTTGTGCCACCACACTTGGCTAATTTTTGCATTTTTCGTAGAGACAGGATTTCATTATGTTGGCCAGGCTGGTGATGAACTCCTGACCTCACGTGATCTGTCCACCTTGGCCTCCCAAAGTGCTGGGATAATAAGCGTGAGCCACGGCGCCCAGCCAATAAACAAAATTTGTAAAAATTTTTTCACAAGGAAACTCAAGGATCCTTAGAGTATGTCCTCAAATCATAAGGGAACTACAATTTGAGAAACATACTATTCCCAGTTGAAATACAGGTTGAGTATCCCAAATCCAAAATCTGAAACACTCCAAAACCCAAAACTTTTTTAACACTGACATGACGCTCAAAAGAAATGTTCATTGGAGCATTTGGATTTTTGGATTTCAGATGCTCAGCCAGTAAACATAATGCAAATATACCAAAACCTTTTAAAAAAATCCGAAATGCTTGTTCCCAAACTTACATACAAGGAATACGCAACCTGTACAAACATCCATGAGAGTAAATAATAAGAGCTTGTCACAATTTGGCCATCAGATGCTTTCCACTCTGCAGTCAGATGGGAACAGCTCTTTAGGACAATCAGTTTTACAGATGTTAATGTCTTTTTTAAAACCCTTTTTATTATGGAAAGAATTATACAATGAGCCTCCCTGTACCCAATACCCAACTTGACCACTTATCAGCACATAAAGGTAAAGTGTTAATAGTCAAGCTGCATGATGTTACCAGCAACATCTCAGAAGTGCCAAAACAAGGAAGTAGCACAATGAAAGAAAGGTAAAGGGGTTCCTGTTTATTCGTTCAACAAACATTTACTAAACTCTTAACGTACATCCAACCCTAAGAGTCCAAACGTGGTCCTTGTCTTCCTGAAGCTTACAGTAGAGGATTTGAAAACAACCAATTAGAAAGCAGTGGAACAGGGCAGGCACGGTGGCTCACGCCTGTAATCCCAGCTTTGGGAGGCCGAGGTGGGCAGATCACTTGAGGTCAGGAGTTCAAGACCAGCCTGGTCAACATGGTGAAACCCTGTCTCTACTAAAAATACCAACAAAAAAAAATAGCTGGGTATGGTGGTGCGCACCTGTAATTCCAGCTACTCAGGAGGCTGAGGCAAGGGAACTGCTTGAACCCGGGAGGCAGAGGTTGCAGTAAGCCGCAATCACACCCCTGCACTCCAGCCTGGGTGACAGAGCAAGATTCCATCTCAGAAAAAAAAAAAGAAAGAAAAAGCAAGCAAGCAGTGGAACTGACGCCGTAACAGACATAATATTATTTTCATTAATCACTCTCTTCCAAGTATCTCCTTCAAACCATCAGGGTTTCTCAATTGAAAGGACCCAGTGAGGTTCTTTTAAGACAAGGAAGTAGAATTTCACTTAAGACTGAAAGCAAGCCGTAGTGCCACCGGAGACGTTCACAAGGAGATTCTCTCCTCCCCTATGGTGAAAACATATTTCAAACTGCTGACTTGGTTGTAATTGTGATCCTCAAAGCTGTGGCCAAATTCCAGAGGGGCCAATTATAATACACCTAAGTTTCCTCATAGTTTTAATTTGTTATGCTTCTGTTACTCCGTAACTCTAAACTACTGCCAAGCATGTATTACAAGGTCATTTACCAAAGAATTTTACAATTGGAAGGAGGCCTTAGAGATCAATCACTTAGTGCTGTGGTTTGCAGACTATGTTCCAGAGGAGCGCTTCACAGGTCCTGCCAACACAGACACAAGTTTTGACATACTTGGGAATTTGTTAATTCAGGCTCATGAAGACCTTGGCATAAAGTTCCTCCTGCCCTCTCAGTGTACATATATTTGCAGGTTCTTACCATTGTGTCACAGATGAGAAAAGGCTGTTTTACTCTGTGGAGGGTTTTTTTTTTTTCCTAATTCCATCCCACAGAGTCCACTCCGGTACGCATGCTCGAGCAACTTCACCCTCCAGTTTATTGTTGCCACTCTGCTCAATTTAATGCTAAGGCTGAAGTACATCTTCTGGCTAAGTGATTACTGTCAGTTGCAAAATAATAAATTCGATAACATGTTATGTCACGATAGTATATTATGAGTGCCAATTTAAATTTTGAGTGTTTCTTGCCTTTTCCATTTCTAATGAGGAAAAGTGAACACTTGTTAGTGATTCAACATTTTTACATCCTCTAAAACACAGCTGCCAAATGACCGTTCAACCTCCTAGCAACAGGAAGCTTACCATCTTCAGCTCCATCATTAAACAGCTCTCACTGCAAATTAGTCTTTAAATTGAGCCATGTCTTCCTACCTGTGGCTTCCATCCATTGGCCTTAGTTCTAACCCTAGAACCACAAGGTATAAATCCTCTTCCTTTACATATCCTGATGGCTAATTATGGGCTTATCATGCCCCAAGTTCTCGTGTCTCCAAAGAAAATCTTTCTTCAATTGTTCTTCTGTATGTGGCTTCTAATTTCAGAATCTGTGCCCCAGAACTGACCGAGACTTGATAGTTGTGTCCACCCCAGTACAGAATAAAATAGGATTCATAGGCGGGCTGGCTCATACCTATAATCCCAGCATTTTGGGAGGCCAAGTCAGGAGGACTGCTCGAGCCCAGGAGTTCAAGACCAGCCTGGGCAAGATGGTGAGACCCTGCCTGTATGAAAAAAATTGTTAAAGTTAGCCAGGCACGGCAATGTGTGCCCATAGTCCCAGCTACTGGCAGGGCTGAAGTGAGCTGTGATCGCACCACTGCACTCCAGCCTGGGCTACAGAGCAAGACCCTGTCTCAAAAAAATAAATAAATAGGTTTATCATCTCCCCTAATTCTAGATATTTTTTCTTTCAATAATGCATCTGAGATTTTATTTTTGTTGTTGCCACATCTCACTACAGACTCATATTCGGCTCTCCGCAGATGTCCTTAAGTACTTCTCCTAAGCCACAAACCCCTCAATATCATCCTGTGCTTACTTATGTAACCAGCTTTATGGTCAAAATAGGATCTTACATTCATCCAGTCAAACTTCATCTTGTAACCAGTCCATCATCTTAGTTTGACGAAAATATGACTGAGTTCAAATTTGGACATGTATATGCCCCATCTTAGATCTGTTGTGTTTTTTTGTGCTTTTCCCTCTCTTACATTAGGGTAAAAGACTGATCAGGTGATCTACCTGTGGGGCCACACATACTACACCCCACACATCCCCTCCCACCCCTCCATCTCAAGTGAAAAAGAGTATTTCAAATACAAAGCCAAAGCCACAATCGACAATAGGAAAAGGAGAGGAAACTGTATTATCTAGTTCCCAAGGACTTCAACGCCTTTCTTAAAACCCCCAGAGTTCCAAAAACACTTCCCTGTTCTTTGTCAATAGTTATCCTTCACCCCTGCTATATCAGCAGCAATTGCATGGAGGTGGATGAATGACAGAAGGTGAGTAGAAATGATGGGTGGGTTTCAAACAGTCAGAGGTCTGGGGAGAGGGCAGGGAGCAATCCCATGTAAGGATTCAATAAGTAAATACAGATGATGATGTTTTTAAAAAAAGGTGGGGGGGGAATATATGAAAAGATACTGTTAGCTTATTGATGCAAAATTGGAGTGTGTGAATAAAAGGTTGAAGAAGTAAATATTTCATTCAAAGGGTCTAAAATGAAATGTTAAAATGTTTGAACTCTGTTACAGTTGTTTGTTATTAAAAGTTACTGCATAAGGCCAGGCACAGTGGCTCATGCCTGTAATTCCAGTACTCTGGGAAGCCAAGGTGGGTGGATCTCTTGAGCCCAGGAGTTCAAGATCAGCCTGGGGGCACAACATAGTAAGACCCTGTATCTACAAAAAAACACCACACACACACACACACACACAAATTAGCTGAGTGTGGTGGCATGTGCCTGATTAGCTGAGTGTGGTGGCATGTGCCTGTAGTAGTTCCAGTTACTCTGGAGGCTGAGAAGTAGGAGATCACTTGAGCCTGGGAGGTTGAGGCTGCAGTGAGCCATAATTGCACCACTGTATTCCAGCCTGGGCAACAGAGAGACCCTAGCTCAAAAAAACAAACAAACAAAAAAAAAGTTACTGCATATAGCAGTGATTTAATCAGAATCATGGTCTGGGAAGATTAATCCAGCAGCAGTATATAAAACTGAATTAGAAGGAAAGAAACACTAGAGGAGAAGAGACCACTCAGGAACATGAAGGCCAGTATGGAAAAAAAAATTGTACTGATGTACTTTAGATACAAAAATGAAAGATAAAAAATTATCCAACTTCTCCAAGTTGACTAAGATGAACCATTATTTCATATACTACAAAATTTAAAATGCTGCCAAATAAACTATGTCATGCTGTCATCCCAATTTCATGGATGTTAAAATGTGATTTAAAACAAGTGTATTTTTCAACCAATGAAATATAGCCAATAGCTTCTGGTTTAACACAATTGTCAAGATAAAGAAACCTGATTGTACAGTTAAAATGCACAGCAAAGGGTACAATGTATAGTAGTTTCTCTCCTTACCAGATGCATGAATTCTCTCCTTACTAATTCTCCAAGTGTGTCATAGGAACTTAATGAATGTAAGTAAAATGAACCAAGCAGCACCACTCCCTTCATACTCAAAGAAAAAAAGAAAAAATCACAATTCAACTGGAAAGAGGCAATGGAATCTGTTTTACATACTGTGATTTTTTAACTAGGGTTTCACATCAGAATCACAGAGTTTTTTTTTTATTATTTATCTTGAGACAGAGTCTCACTCTGTCACCCAGGCTGGATTGCAGTGACGCGATCTTGGCTCACTGCAAGCTCTGCCTCCTGGCTTCACGCCATTCTCCTGCCTCAGCCTCCTGAGTAGCTGGGACTATAGGTCCCCGCCACCACGCCTAGCTAATTGTTTTGTATTTTTAGTAGAGACGGGGCTTCACCATGTTAGCCAGGACGGTCTCCACCTCATGACCTTGTGATCCGCCCGCCTTGGCCTCCCAAAGTGCTGGGATTACAGGTGTGAGCCACCGCACCTGGCCAGGAAGCTTCTTCCTCTCTCCAAAACAAAACAAAACAAACCGCACAGATTTGAATCCCACATTTTATCTACCAAGAAAGAATATCTTAGTTGGAAACCATAGCATATATGTTGATAAAAAAGTCCCCTAAATTATTCTGATGCAGTCATGATTAGGAATCACTGAATTAAGATAGTTACACTTAGAATATTAAAACATGGCAACACATTGCAAGCATGCTTCCAAATCCAAGAGCTATATATGTTTGACAGATCTGACAACATACAAAACTAAGACTTCTGTAAGGAAAACCACCACCATAAATAAGAAATGATCAATTGTGAGAAATATTTGCAAATTAAGAGTTAGGGTTTATAATATATAAAGACCTCCAACCAATTAAAAGACACAAACAACCCAAAGAAAAATAAGCAATAGATAATTCATAAAAGTACAAGTGGCTAAGAAAATGTTCAGTCTCACTGAAGAAGTGCAAGTTATGACAATGAACTATTTTTCACTTACCAAATAGGCTAAGAAACAAAAATACATTAAAAATTAATATAACCAGTGTTAGTAAGGCCAACTGAAACACATGGACATTACTTACATAAGCAAAAACCTTAAACTTCATCAACAGTTAAGTAGATTATGGTAGAGTCATACAAAAAAAGGCCATGCAGCTGCTAAAATGAAGACGGCAAATCTACAGGTATGCACAACCACCATACCCTGGGCCAAGTTCTGAAAAACCTTCATTTTAAAACAAAATGTACACTGTAATTTCATTTCTGAAAAAAACAGCCACAAAACCCAACTGGCTATGCTTGTATCTGCACAGAAAAAGGTCTAAAAGGAAATAGACTAAATTCCTAACAATGGTGACAAGTAAGAGTAGCATGAGGGGGTGGGTGATGCGGAGACTTAACTCTTACTTTCTATACCTCTGTATTATCTTAAATTTTATAATGGGCACTAAAAAAAAAAAAAAAATCAATAAACAAGATTATCTGTGTTACACAGCATCACCTTCCAAACATCGTTAATTTGATACCTTCATCTACAAAAGCACCATTCTTTCCCCTGGGAGACTTTCTTAAAAAGTCCCAGAGACTAACTTCTTTTTTTTTTCTTTAAGAGACAAGGTCTCTAAGTCACCATAGTGTTTGCAAAAAAAAAAAAGAGGATGGGGTCTCACTCTGTCACCCAGGCTGGAGTGTAAATGGCACAATCATAGCTCACTGCAGCCTTGAACTCCTGGGCTCAAGGGATCATCCCACCTTAGCCTACTGAGTAACCAGAACTACAGGCAAGCACCACCAGGTCCAGCTAATTTTTAGATTTTTTTTTTTTTTTTTGTAGAGACAGGGTCTCGCCACCTTGTCCAGGCTGGTCTAAACTCCTGGGCTCAAATAATCCTCCTAGGCCGGGCGCGGTGGCTCAAGCCTGTAATCTCAGCACTTTGGGAGGCCGAGGCGGGCGGATCACAAGGTCAGGAGATCGAGACCATCCTGGCTAACACGGTGAAACCCCATCTCTACTAAAAAATACAAAAAACTAGCTGGGCGAGGTGGCGGGCGCCTATAGTCCCAGCTACTCGGGAGGCTGAGGCAGGAGAATGGCGTGAACCTGGGAGGCGGAGCTTGCAGTGAGCTGAGATCTGGCCACTGCACTCCAGCTTGGGCGACAGAGCGAGACTCCCTCTCCAAAAAAAAAAAAAAAATCCTCCTACCTCGGCCTCCCAAAGTGTTGGGATCATACGCATGAGTCACCACACCAAGTCCCAGAGACTAACTCTTTAACTAGAGTCACCAAGCCAGGAAAGAATACATTACAAAACTGGAATCTTTCGATAAGTCTCTTCCCTTCCAGGGTGACATCTGACAAATGAATTGGGGTTTCTCAGTAACAATGAACTGGAGAACCAACACAAGTGACAAATGAATTCGGGTTTCTCAGTAACAACGAACTGGAGAACTGAACCAATGCCTAAAGAGGAGGGTGAACTGGCCCAGGTAGGAAACAGAGCAGGTCAACATTCCCAAGCTGATCAGTACTGGTACTGTGCCTGTGAACAGCCACTCTACTTCAGCCTGGGCAACATGGTGAGACCCTGTATCTAAAAAAGGAACTGAAACGAAAGGACAAGTCAATAGCAAATTTTTTTCTGAGAATAGGGAACATCTGGAACGGGTGAGAGCTACGGTAGGCAAACTTTCTGTAAAGGGCCAAATAGTAAATATTTTCGGCTATGCAGGCTATACAGTCTCTACTGCAACTACTCTACTCTTGCCCTTATAGCACAAAAGCAGACATAGGTAACACATAAATGAATAGGCATGGCTGTATTCCAATCAAAATTTATGACACTGAAATTTGAATTTCATATAATTTTCACATATCACAAATTATTATTTTCAAGAGAGCATTTCATTCTGTTGCCCAGACTGGAGTGCAGTGACACAATCATGGCAACTGCAGCCTCAAACTCCCGGGCTCAAGCAATCCTCCCACCTCAGCCTCCCAAGTAGCTGGGACCATAAGTATGCACCACCACACCTGGCTAAAATAGTATTCTTTTACTTTCAACCATTTAAAAATAAAATTCTTTACTCCTGGGGCATACAAAAGCAGGTGGCAGGCCACAGGCAGTTTGCATCAGAGGATAATTTTACAAATCTCAAAAAGAAAGAGTAAAAATAAGTAAACAGAGTCTCTGATAAAATACCGTCTGGATTCTTCATATACAAAAATTATTTCAAGAGCTTTAAAAAAAAATACAGTTAGTAAGGCTGGGCACGGTGGCTCACGCCTGTAATCCCAGCACTTTGAGAAGCCGAGGTGGGCAGATCACATGAGGTCAGGAGTTCGAGACCAGCCTGACCAACATGGAGAAACCCCGTCTCCACTAAAAATACAAAATTAGCCAGGCGTGGTGGTGCATGCCTGTAATCCCAGCTACTCGGGAGGCTGAGGCAGGAGAACCACTTGAACCTGGAGGCAGAGGTTGCGGTGAGCCGAGATTGCAACATTGCACTCCAGCCTGGGCAACAAAGAGCAAAACTCCGTCTCAAAAAAACAAAACAAACAAAAAAAAACAGTGAACCACAACACCAATTGCCGCTATTGTAGAGGAGTGTTTTCTGAAATAGCTGAGATAATTTACAATATTAAAAGATTGCCAGTCATTGGAGAAATATAAACCAAAACTACAATTAAGATAGCACTACTGGCTGGGCGTGGTGGCTCACGCCTGTAATGCCAGCACTTTGGGAGGCCAAGGGAGGCAGATCACGAGGTCAGGAGTTAGAAACCAGCCTGGACAACATGGTAAAACTCCCCTCTCTACTAAAAATACAAAAATTAGCTGGGCATGGTGGCAGGCACCTGTAATCCCAGCTACTTGGGAGGCTGAGGCAGGAGAATCATTTAAACCCAGGAGGCGGAGGTTTCAGTGAGCTGAGATTGCACCATTGCACTCCAACCTAGGTGACAGGGCAAGACTCCGTCACCAAAAAAAAGAAAAGAAAAGTACTACTGGGCACAGTGCAGTGGCTCATGCCTGTAGCCCCAGCACTTTGGGAGGCCGAGGTGGGCATATCACTTGAGCCAAGAGTTCAAAACCAGCCTAGACAACATGGCAAATCCCTGTCTCTACAAAAAATATAAAAAATTAGGCAGGCATGGTGGTGCACGCCTGTACTCCCAGCTACTCGGAAAGCTTAGGTGGGAGGATTACTCGAGCCCAGGAGGTGGACACTGCAGTAAGCCAAGATCATTCCACTGCATTCCAGCCTGGGTGACAGAGTGAGACCCTGTCTCAAAAAAAAAAAAAAAAAAAAAAAGACAGCACTGGCTGGGCACAGTGACTCATGCCTGTAACCCCAGCACTTTGGGAAGCCAAGGCAAGAAGACTGCTTGAACCCAGGAGTTCGAGACCAGCCTAGGCAACATAGTCAGATGCTGTCTCTACAAAAAAATTAGCCTGGCATGGTGGCGTGCACCTGTATGTAGTACCAGTTACTCAGTACAGTGAGGCAGAAGGATCACTTGAGCCACAGAGGTCCAGGTTGCAATGAGCTATAATCGCACCACTGACCAGCCTGAGCAACAGAGCAAGACCGTCTCAAAGATGGGGAAAAAAAAAAAAAAAAAAAGGCACTACACTCCCACTAGCATGGTTATAATTCACATGTCAAGTGTTGACAAAGATGTGGAAAATGGCCAGGTGGGGTGGCTCACACCTGTAATCACAGCACTTTGGGAGGGTGAGGTAGGCAGATCACAAGGTCAGGAGTTCGAGACAAGCCTGGTCAATATGGTGAAACCCCGTCTCTATTAAAAATACAAAAATTAGCTGGGCTTGGTGGCGGGTGCCTGTAGTCCCAGCTCCTTGGGAGGCTGAGGCAGGAGAATCGCTTGAACCCAGGAGGCAGAGGTTACAGTGAGTCGAGATTGCACCATTACACTCCAGCCTGGGTGACAGAGCCAGACCCCATCTCAAATAAAAACAGAACAACAACAACAACAAAATGTGGAAAAACCAAAACCCTCAGACATTGTTGGTTGTAAAATGGTACATACAGCCACTTTGGAGAACAGTTTGGCAGCTTCTTAAAAAGTAAAATATATATATTCTTATTATATGACCCAGAAACTTCACTCTTAAGTTTCCCACAAGAGAAATGAAAAACATGTCCACACAAAGACATTCATGCAAGTGTCCACAGGGAATTATTATATTTTTTTTGAGACAGAGTCTCACTGTGTCACCCAGGCTGGAGCACAGTGATGTGATCTCAGCTCGTTGCAACCTCCGCCTCCCAGGTTCAAGCGATTCTCCTACCTCAGCCTCCCAAGTAGCTGGGATTACAGGCACCTGCCACCATGCCCGGCTAATTTTGTATTTTTAGTAGAGGCGGGGTTTCACCATGTTGGCCAGGCTGGTCAGGAACTGCTGACCTCAGGTGATCCGCCTGAAGCGGCATCCCAAAGTGCTGGGATTATAGGCACGCGCTCCCGCGCCCAGCCTTGGAGCATTATTAATAATAGCCTAAACCTGGACGCAATACAAATACCCATCAACTAGCAAATGGGTAACAGAATGTGGTATATCCATGCAATCAAATACAATTAATCAGTATAAAGGAACAAACAACTTATACATGCTACAACATGGCTGAGCCTCAAAAACATTTTGCTGGCCGGGTGCAGTGGCTCAGGCCTGTAATCCCAGCACTTTGGGAGGCCGAGGCCGGCGGATCACAAGGTCAGGAGATCCATACCATCCTGGCTAACTCGGTGAAACCCCATCTCTACTAAAAATACAAAAAATTAGCCGAGCGTGGTGGCGGGCGCCTGTAGTCCCAGCTACTCAGGAGGCTGAGGCAGGAGAATGGCGGGAACCCGGGAGGTGGAGCTTGCAGTGAGCGGAGATCAGGCCACTTGCACTCCAGCCTGGGCGAGAGCGAGACTCCATCTCAAAAAACAAAACACAAAAAAACAAAAAACCTTTTGCTAAGTGAAAGGAGCCGAACAGAAAAGACTACCTACTATTTCTTTTATAAGAAATTTCTAGAAAAGTCAAATCTATAGGGACAGAAAGCAGATCAGTGTTTGCCCGAGGCTGGAGACGAAAGCACAGATTGACCCAGAAGAAAGGAAACTTCTAGGGACAAAGCAGTGTTCTAAAACTGGATTGAGGTGGCAATTGCCCAACTCTACAAATTTACTTTTAAAAATCACTGGATTGTATGCTTACAGGGGTGGGTTTTATGGTATGTAAATTATACCTCAATTATACCTCAAAACTGTTTTAGGAGGAGGAAGGAGGCCAGACACAGTGGCTCCCACCTATAATCCCAGCTACTCAGGAGGCTGAGGTGGGAGGAACTGCTTGTGGCTAGGAGTTCAAGACCATCATGGGCAACACAGCAAGACCCACATCTCTAAAAGAAATTTTTTAAAAACTTAGCCAAGTATGTTGGCATGCACCTGTAATCCCAGATACTGGGGAGGGTGACATGGGAGGATCCTCTGAGCCCAGAAATTTGAGGCTAAAGTGAGCTGGATCACACCAAGACTCCAGCCAGCCCCATGGACCTACCAGATTGCTCATAGCTCTCTGCATTATTCCAGGCACTTCCATGATTCTGTGCCTTAGTTAAGTACCTCCTCCTAGAAACTTCTCCATCTACATCCTGCCCCACTTCTCATCCCACCTCATTCCCAAGGAGATTGCATTTTTTCAATCTTCCCTGAGCTTTGCACCCAGCACATGTATCTTTGTCTCCTTTATTCCCACCTCCTAATTCTGTGACAAATTCCTTGAGGAAAGGACCATGTTATTAATCTATTTTATATTACATCCTACATATAGCAGGCACTAAATATTTGTAATAATGAGCTACAAAATCTACAGGGAATAGGCACCGTCTAAACAAGATCCTTTTAGGTTGAGATGGAGTCTTGCTCTGTTGCCCAGGCTGGAGTGCAAAGGCGTGATCTCGACTCACTGCAGCCTCTACCTCCCAGGTTCAAGCAATTCTCCTGCCTCAGCCTCCTGAGTAGCTGGGATTACAGGTGCCCGCCACCACACCCGGCCAAGTTTTGTATATTTAGTAGAGATGGGGTTTCACCATGTTGGCCAGGCTGGCCTCAAACTCCTGACCTCAGGTGATCCACCCACCTCAGCTTCCCAAAGTGCTGGGATTACAGGCATGAGCCACATGCCAGGCCAACAAGATCCTTTTTTACATTAGCATGAATAGTGGCAAAAATCTAAACTTTTAAAATTCATGCTAACCCATCTTCCACTTCTCCATCCATCAAACCATTATCTAAATCCCTTCCAATTTCAGACAACAGTTCTAGTTTATTCCAGATTTTTCCAGTTTAATCAGACAAGTACAGAAATCACTTTCAATGCTGAGCACAAATTTGATAACTGAATAGAAAATCTGCAAGTGGAAAAGACAGTGGAACTTAACCAGACACAAGGAAATATGGCTCCTTATACTTCAACTAAAGCCAAATTTCAACCAGCATAAAATTCCAAGAGAAAGAAAGGCTTTCTGGTAAAAATTCTGGTTAAGATGAAGACTCAGCTGTGATTAAAGACCCCCATTTTCCCCCTGAAGAACTGTTTAGTCCAGACCATTTTTACCTGAAACAGAAAATAGAGACCTTGAAGCTTAAAAAAGTCTAGCAAGTCTACAACTTTGAGTGGTTGGCATTTAGCTTGCGCTATTTCTTAAATAAGTGACTTAGGAAAATTATCTGCTTTTATTTTAAGAGATGGTAGGACAAAGCAATTTATTTTTAAAATCACAATTTGCGTCAGATGGAATTTAACCCTCCTACAAATGATTTACAGAGATAGACTAGACAAAGGCCAAACACTGATAAGGATAAAGACGCTGACTCGAGACTTTAGAAAAACAAGCATGAAAACAGTAAAGCAGACACTACAGGGAATTAAAAGCCATCTACTGGTAATCTTCAATGAAGAAATCACTGAGATTTTAGTGAGTTCAGTTTTGAGTAGAACAGCAAGTATTAACTATTGAGATAGTCTGAGCTGATTACACCCCTGGAAGGAGGCGCACAACGACAGCCGGGGATAAACTGATTTCCTACTTCTCGTCTCTGACTCAGACTTTCAAATAATCCCCCGCCTATATCAAACAGCTGTGATTTTAGGCAGTAAATATAAGCCAGCCCAATTTAAGAGGTTCACCCTCAAGAGGAAAAAGAAAATACTGAGATCATTTTAAACTGTTCATTGTCAACTGCTGATCCTTCAAACAAGTAAAGACAGAGCAGGGAAGAAACATTATTTATAGAGAACTGTGTGTCAGGTGTTTCATAAAAGTCTTGGTCAGTTTGTGCTGCTATAGCAGAATACCACAGAACAGGTAATATGTAAAGAGGAGAAACTTATTTCTCACAGTTCTGGAGGCTGGGAAGTCTAAGATCAAGGCGCGGGCAGGCTGAGTGTCTGGTGAGGGGCATGGTCTCTGCCTCCAAGATGGCGCCTTGCATCCTCTGGAGGGGACGAATGCTGTATCCATCGCATGGCAGAGGGCAGAAGGGCAGGAAGGCCAAGTGCTGAGTGGAGCCTCTTTTATGAGGGCTTCAATCACTTTTATAAGGGAGGTGCTATCATGGCCTTAATTCCCTCTTAAAGGCAATCCCCACCCTGCTTAACACTATCACGTTAGCTATTAAGTTTCAACATCTTAATTTTTGGAGGGGAACCACTCACATCATAGCAATATATAGTATTTCATTTAATCCTAACAAGAAACCTAGGAGGTGTTTTAAAGATGGGAAGACCCAGGAATAGAAAGACAAAGTAAAAAACTTACCAAGGCCGAAAGCTACCAAGTAGCAGAGCCCAAGTTTGTGCTTTCTCTGCTGTATCACAGCACCTCCTAGGTTGAGCAGGTGGTCCAGGTAACTAGCTCTGCCAACTGATTAAATACCAGACACCTGACACCAAGACTAGGCTCCCAATTTGCCCATTAAGAATATGTAGCCAGGCGCAGTGGCTCATGCGTGTGATCCCAGGTCTTTGGGAGGCCGAAGTGGGTGAATCACTTGAAGTCAGGAGTTTAAGATCAGCTTGGCCAACATAGTGAAACCCTGTCTCCACTAAAAATACAAAAATTCACTAGACGTGGTGGCACACACCTGTAGTCCCAGCTACTCAGGAGCCTGAGACAGGAAAATCACTTGAACCTGGGAGGTGGAGGCTGCAGTGAGCCTAGATGGTGCCACTGCACTCCAGCCTGGGTGACCCAGCAAGACTCCATTTCAAAAAAAAAAAAAATCTAATTAGTCCAATTAACTATTTCTACAAGTAATTTTTAATATTACTTTATGTTATGCATAAAATTGCATTTCATTAAAGTTGGTAGACTGCAGACTCCTTGAGAGTAGACTTAATAAATATTTGTAGACTATTTTTTGAAAACCATTAAGGCACTCTAAAGTCCATTACTTGCCTAAAGGATTGATATACAAACATTTGCCTCTTAATTTCTCATAAAGTAAAATAAAGTATGAAAGCAAGGGACCATTTGTTTCTCTTTTTTTTTAGTCCATCAGAACAATGCACATTTGTTTAATTTCTATAAGAAAACTCAGAAAACACGATTCCTTAACGAGAAATAACTGCTCCTCTGAATTTCCACATACATTGTGCCTGTCCCTTTGGGCACTTATCACCTCAAGTTTGTATTAAAAACTATTTCTGTGCATGCTTTATCTTCTCTACCAGACTTTATGCAACTTCAAAATGCCCCACAGCATCTAGCAGAGCAGATGCTGAATACATGATTAAATGAAGAAAATTATTTTCTTTTTACCTTACACTTCTGCCATATAGATGCTCAGAATCAATGTGGTTAATTAAAAAAAAAAAAAAGAAATAAAGAAAAAGAAAAACTTTTTACAATAATAATGAGATTCTCCGGGAACAATCAGCCTTGAATCAAAGTTGATTTCTGTCATCAGGTTCTAATTAAGAACGGCAGATAAAGCAGATGGAGAACAGCTTTAATCTTCATGCTAAGTTGATACTACTCTGGTGAAAACACAGAAAAATTGTTTGGACAAGCCAACTGAACAAACATGATATTGGGTGTTTGGAGGAAAGTCATTCTTAAAGAGTCTTCTTTCCACTAGATGGCTATCTGAACTTTCACTGAGTCAGTCAAAGGGCAAGGCATCACTTAATATGACTGTGCTTTCCAGCCAGGCCACGGAAAGGGGGTGGTGGTGAAGGGGAAGAATTCAAGGCCAGGAAAGTTTGTCTTTTTTCCATTTTTAAAAGGTTTCTCTTTTTCAAACTACTTACTTAGTCCTCTTCCCATTTTACTTACTCACATCACTTATTAAGTACTGCAGAAGTGTTTTCCTAGAATTGATGAAATTGTGCCAAAGTTCTCATCAAAGAAGTTTAATGCTTAAACGGATTGGCCATATGATTTCAGATGCAAGCTCTCAGGACTTAATTTTGCCCATCTAAATGGGAAAATGTATCTACATAAAATGTGTCATTTTTTTTTTTTTGAGACGGAGTCTCGCTCTGTCGCCCAGGCTGGAGTGCAGTGGCGCGATCTCGGCTCACTGCAAGCTCTGCCTCCCGGGTTTACGCCATTCTCCTGCCTCAGCCTCCCGAGTAGCTGGGACTACAGGCACCCGCCATCTCGCCCGGCTAGTTTTTTGTATTTTTTTTTTTTTAATAGAGACGGGGTTTCACCGTGTAGGCCAGGATGGTCTCCATCTCCTGACCTCGTGATCCACCCGTCTCGGCCTCCCAAAGTGCTGGGATTACAGGCTTGAGCCACCGCGCCCGGCCAAAATGTGTCATTTTTAAAAATGGTTCCTAGTAATAGTTTTTCCATTAAGTATAATACGTTGTGATCCATACAATAAAACTCCAACCATTTGAAGTGAACTACTAGGGCCATTTGTTTAAAATCATTATTTTACACTAATGTTTATTTACTTCTTTCTGATTATAGGATAAATGTTCACGGAAGAAATTTTGGAAAAATCTGAAAGCACATTTTGTTTCTCCTTAGTCTTTTAAAAATTATTCTATGCAAAGATACTGATGGTAAAATTGGTATACTATATATATATATACACATACACACACACACACACACACAGAGTATATCATATTGTGACAATTTTCCCAAGTTGTTAATTATGCTTTGAAAGCATTATGTAATAGCTATGTAATATTTCATTATTTGGATATGTTGAAATGGACTTAACTACTCTCCTTTTGTTGAACATTTGAATTGTTTCTGCTATTTTTCTAATATGAGTAATACTTCGATAAATGTCTCTGTGCCTGAGTTAGATCATGCCCTCAGGAAAGATGACTACTAGAAGTATAATCACAAGAATCCCAAACAAAAGCATTTACTAGAAACAGTGTGTCAATTCCCACTGGCAGTGACAGCACCCACCTCCTCATACCCAGGTCAACACTGAATGTTTCTTTAGTCATTTTTTAAATTTAATTTTATTTTACGTTTCCAGGATATATGTGCAGGATGTGCAGTTTTGTTACACAGGTAAACTTGTGCCATGGTGGTTTGCTGCACAAATCAACCCATAACCTAGGTGTTAAGCCCCGCATGCATTAGCTATTTATCCTGATGTTCTCCCTAACCCCCGGCCCCCTGGGACAAGCCCCAGTGTGTGTTGCTCCCCTCCCTGTGTCCATGTGTCCTCATTTCAACACTGAATTTTACCATTAAAATTTTTTTTGGCTAATTAATTACACAAAAGCTGGTATATTGCTATTTTAATTTGCATTTCTCTTATTACCAAGGTAGAATTTTTCTTCATTTTAAAACATTTAAGTGCCTTATTTCAAGTCAGAAGTTTGTTTTTTATGAGTATCGTTAGACAATCTTTCTTTTTTTTTAAAAATATTTAATTTAATGATTTCAGAGATGGGAGTATCGCTTAGTTGCCCAGGCTGGTCTCAAACTCCTGGGCTCACGTGATCCTCCTGCCTCAGCCTCTCAAAGTGCTGCGATTACAGGTGTGAGCCACCACACCCGGCCACCTTTTTTAGAACTTTGTAAAATTTTCAGCTGGTTCTAAGTGACCTTGTCCTACACCATGACAAAATCCATTTGGCTATTCTCAGATTAACTACTGCAATAAAAGAGTAATATTTTCAAAATAAGAGTTTCATATAATTTAACCTAAGTTTGAAATTTTACAATTAAAATGCTAAGCTAGTTACACTGTATTAAATCTAGTAGCCAAAAACAATGTAAAATTCCTCATTTTACAGGAAAAGCATTTAATTTCTTCCTTTGTAAAAATGTAAATATTTATTTCTATAAGACATGTGCTTCAAGTGAATTACTAAAGAAATAGCCTCAGCATTGCCAAAAATAGAGTAAATTCTTGAGCGTAAGTAAATCCTCTTTCTTTTCATATTCTCAGCTTCATCTTATAAATGAGAGCTATCTCTTGGTTCATGATGAAGGCTTAAGTATCAGTTAAGACAGCAGAATCAAATTACTCAACAATACATTACCAGAGCATGGTGTTATCTGGTTTAGGTTACATTACTTGATGGAGAACAACAACGCAGAGGTAAGATCCATCTGATGGGATGTTTCTGTGCAGCCTTATTTAAAATTCTGTTGATCCAGGCATGGTGGCTCACACCTATAATCCCAGCCCTTTGGGAGGCTGAAGCGGGTGGATTACTTGAGGTCAGGAGTTCAAGACAAGCCTGGCCAACATGGTGAAACTCCGTCTCTACTAAAAATACAAAAATTAGTTAGGTGTGGTGGTGCGTGGCTGTAATCCCAGCTACTCGGGAGGCTGAGGCAAGAGAAACTGGAGGTTGCAATGAGCTGAGATCGTGCCATTACACTCCAGTCTGGGCAACAAGAGCGAAACTCCATCTCAAAAAAAAAAAAAAAAGAGAGAAAGAGAGAATCACTTGAACTCAGGAGATGGAGGTTGTAGTGAGCCAAGATTATGCCACTGCACTCCAACTGGGCGACAGAGCAGGACTCCATCTCAAAAAAAAAAAAAAAAAAAAAGAAAGCCAAGTATGGTGGCATATGCCTACAGTCTCAGCCACTCAGGAGGCTGAGGCAGGAGGATAGCTTGAGCCCAGGAGGTCAAGGCCACAGTGAGCCACGATCACATGCCACTGCACACCAGCATAGGCACAAAGTGAGGCTTTGTCTCAAAAAACAAAGTAAAATAATAAAATAAAATTCTGTTGAATTTAAGACATAACAAAAATTACAACCCTGTGTAATCTCAATTATGTTAAAAAAATTTTAAAAAGATAAATAAATATGCACTGAAGGAAAAAAGGTATGTCAAAATGTCAACAGTAGTTTTATCTCTTTGTGGTGAAAACACAGATGAAGAAAAACAGATGGCATTACTTTTAATAGTTAAAAATTTGTTATTTTATTGCGATAACATTAATGTAATGACAACAACAAAAGATTTCACAATATTGTCCTTTCAAACACCTTTCAGTCATGATCTGCACAGTATGTACCAGTACACAATAGTATGCACATTAGAACTGAAAAAGTGGTAATGAAATTCTCAGTGTTCCAAGCACCCACCAAGTTTTAAATAAAGTGCAAATACAAGATCAGTGTTTTTAAAAAACTACTTTTCCTGGGCATGTAGCATGCATCAGGCACCATGCTGAGCTCTTCACATGGATTATTTCATTTAGCCCTCTCACGACCCTAGGAAAGATTATTACTATTTTCATTTTATTTATTTATTTTTTATTTTTTGAGACAGTCTCGCTCTGTTACCCAGGATGGAGTGCAGTGGTGCGATCTCGGCTCACTGCAATCTCTACCTCCCGGGTTCACGCCATTCTCCTGCCTCAGCCTCCGAGTAGCTGAGACTACAGGCGCCCGCCACCAAGCCCGGCTAATTTTTTGTATATGGGGTTTCACCATGTTAGCCAGGATGGTTTCAATCTCCTGACCTCGTAATCCACCCACCTCGGCCTCCCAAAGTACTGGGATTATAGGTGTGAGCCACCGTGCCCAGCCACTATTCTCGTTTTAAAGATGACGCAGCTGGCCAGCCACAGTGGCTCATGCCTGTAATCCTAGCACACTGGGAAGCCACTGCAGGAGGATTCCTCGAGCCCAGAAGTTCAAGGCTGCAGTCAGCCATGTTCACATCACTGCATCCCAGCCTTGGTGACAGAGCAAGACCCTGTCTCTAAAGCAAACAAACAAACAAACAAACAAAAAGATGAGGAAGCTGAGGCTTACAGATAAGCTAAAGTAACTTTCCCAGTGTTATGCAGCTATTAAGCAAAGGAGCCAGAACTCAAAGCCAGATGTCTGATATCAAGGCTCACACTTTTATTGAGAATGGGACATTTGCATTGTCTTCAATAATAACCAGACTGAGAGTGTTAACTACAGCAAATATTCCAGATGCAGACCAGATACAGACTGCAGCTTCCTGGGTTACAAGCACAACATCATTTACTCTACTACAAAAAGCTTGAGAATCCGTCCTGAATAGAAGTATTTGGTTCACTTTTCATGTGTAGTTATATGGGTAAATGTGGTATATAATAAATAAAATGAGCCAGGCACAGTGGCTGAGGCCTGTAGTCAGCACTTTGGGAGGCTAAGGGTGATCGCTTGAGCCCAGGAGTTCGAGACCAGCCTAGGCACATGGTAAAACCCCATCTCTACAAAAAATACAAAAATTAGCCAGGTGTGGTGGTCCCAGCTACTCAGGAGGCTGAGGCAGAAGGACCACTTGAGCCCAGGAGGTTGGGCTGCAGTGAGCCATGACTGTGCCACTTAACTCCAGCCTGGGTGACACAGTGAGACCCTGTCTCAAAAAATAAGAATAATAAATAAAATAAAATAAAATGATCTCATTCAAAACTGCCAAAACCTGGATAACTATCCTGCCTCACAATCTGAAAGCACCCATCAACTTCTGGCTATCATCTAAAAGAGAGTTTTTTAAAGCACCAAACTGAAATAGGTATCACAAACCAAAGTACAAAATACTAGTTGATTAAAAACGAAGTATTTTTAATCAACTTAAAATTACAGTGGCTCACGCCTATAATCTCAGCACTTTGGGAGGCCAAGGCATGTGGATCACCTGAGATCAGGAGTTTGAGATCAGCCTGGCAATACAGTGAAACCCCATCTCTATTAAAAATACAAAAATTAGCTGGGCGTGGTGGCATGCACCTGTAATCCCAGCTACTCAGGAGGCTGAGGCAGAAGAATCGCTTGAACCTGGGAGGTGGAGGTTGCAGTGAGCAAAGACCGCGCTACTGCACTCCAGCCTGCGTGACAGAGTGAAACTTCATCCCCAAAAAAAAAAAAAAAAAAACAAGTTGCTTGAATTCAGAACAAGTCAATTCAGACTCGACGGTTTATACTGGAAAAGAGGATGGTTTCAAGATGAAGACATGCCAAAAACCATCCAACTTCAAATCATACTCACTTGACTTCTTTTGCTTTCTGCACAATATAGATTTTTGAAACTAAGGGTAGAGAGGAATCCCAAATTATTCAACACAGTTAGAAAAAACAGGCCGCGCACTGTGGTGGTGGCTCACAGCTGTAATCCCAGCACTTTGGGAAGCCAAGGCAGGCGGATCACCTGCCTTGGCTTCCCAAGGCAGTGCCCAACACAGAGGTCAGGAGTTCGAGATCGGCCTGACCAACATGGAGAAACTCTGTCTCTACTGAAAATACAAAATTAGCTGGGTGTGGTGGCACATGCCTGTAATTCCAGCTACTCAGAATGCTGAGACAAGAAAATCGGTTGAACCCAGGAGGTGGAGGTTGCAGTGAGCCGAGATCGTGCCACTGCACTCCAGCCTAGGCGACAAGCACGAAACTCCATCTCAAAAAAAAAAAAAAAAAAGAAAGAAAGAAAAGAAAAGAAAAAGGACAGCTTCTGAAATATCCCAAAACTCAGCACTTCCAACTTTCTCTCCCACAGCAACTGCCCTTTAGTACTATATTCTATGTTGTGATTCGTTTGGGGATTTATTCCAGAGAAGCAAACAAGTAACGCCCAGGTAAGTGGTCTACCAGCCTAACATAGCTCAAAATGGCAGATTAATGACTAGATGGCATTAAACTGCATCAAAATTAAACACAGAAAATAGTCAATGTCTTAAAATGATGGTTTTCTCCTGTTAGGGCTTAATTCAAAGGACAAAAGTCAAGACTTTGGACATGGAAGGAATCCTGACATGAAGGCTATGAAAGGAGCAGTCTTTGGTGAAAAGAAAAGCCAGACAACTATAAAAACAATTGTTTGATTTCCTAACATTAAAAACAGTGATTTAGCTTAATAGATTGTTGATAAATATTAATGAAAGTATAATTACCTAGTGCATAGAGTTCAAATCACTTATCCTAGCACTCAAAAACTTTCCCTTCTAAACCAATTTACATTTCCAGCCCCATCTCCCACTGTTTTCTCATCTTCACCTTTGCTTTCCTATCCCTTAAGGAGAAATGGCCTCTCCTAGTCCTATCTGTACCAGCTGAAATCTTACCATCCTTTTTTTTTTTTTGAGATGGAGTCTCACTCTGTCGCCCAGGCTGGAGTGCAGTGGCACAATCTCAGCTCACTGCAACCTTCGCCTCCCAGGTACAAGCGATTCTCCTGTTGAGTAGCCGGGATTACAGGCACCTGCCACCATGCCTGGCTAATTTTTTAAGTATTTTTAGTAGAGACGGGGTTTCACCATGTTGACCAGGCTGGTTTCGAACTCCTGACCTCAAGTGATCTGCCTGCCTCAGCCTCCCAAAGTGCTGGGATTATAGGCATGAGCCACCATGCCCAGCCAATCTTACCATTTTCTTTTAAATTATTATTATTATTATTATACTTTAAGTTCTAGGGTACATGTGCACAACATGCAGGTTTGTTACATGGGTATACATAGGTATACATGTTGGTTTGCTGTACCCATCAACTCGTCATTGACATTAGGTATTTCCCCTAATGCTATCCCTCCCCCTGCCCACTACCACATGACAGGCCCCAGTGTGTGATGTTCCCCACCCTGTGTCCAAGCGTTCTCATTGTTCAATTCCCAACTATAAGTGAGAACATGCAGTGTATGGTTTTCTGTCTTTGTGATAGTTTGCTCAGAATGATGGTTTCCAACTTCATCCATGTCCCTGCAAAGGACATGAACTCATCCTTTTTTATGGCTGCATAGTATTCCATGGTGTATATGTGCCACATTTTCTTTATCCAGTCTATCATTGATGAACATTTGGGTCGGTTCCAAGTCTTTGCTATTGTGAATAGTGTCACAATAAACATACGTGTGCATGTGTCTTTATAGTAGCATGATTTATAATCCTTTGAGTATATACCCAGTAATGTGATTGCTGGGTCAAATGGTATTTCTAGTTCTAGATCCTTGAGGAGTCGCCATGCTGTCTTCCACATGGTTTAACTAGTTTACACTCCCACCAACAGTGTAAAAGCATTCCTATTTCTCCACATCCTCTCCAGCATCTGTTGTTTCTGGACCTTTTTTTTTTTTTTTTTTGAGATGGAGTCTTGCTCTTGTTGCCCAGGCTGGAGTGCCGTGGTACAATCTCGGCTCACTGCAACCTCCACCTCCTGGGTTCAAGCAATTCTCCTGCCTCAGCCTCCGAGCAGCTGGGACTACAGGCATGCACCACCACACCCAGCTAATTTTTGTATTTTTAATAGAGACGGGGTTTCACCATGTTGGTCAGGCTGGTCTTGAACTCCTGACCTCGTGATCCACCTGCCTCGGCCTCCCAAAGTGCTGGGATTACAGGTGTGAGTCACCACTTCCAGCCTGTTTCCTGACTTTTTAATGATCACCATTCTAACTGGTGTGAGATGGTATCTCATTGTGGTTTTGATTTGCATTTCTCTGATGACCAGTGATGATGAGAATTTTTTCATGTGTCTGTTGGCTGCATAAATGTCTTCTTTTGAGAAGTGTCTGTTCATATCCTTTGCCCACTTTTTGATGGGGTTTTTTCTAGTAAATTTGTTTAAATTCTTTGTAGATTCTGGATATTAGCCCTTTTGTCAGATGGGTAGATTGCAAAAGTTTTCTCCCATTCCGTAGGTTGCCTGTTCACTCTGATGGCAGTTTCTTTTGCTGTGTGAAGTTCTTTAGTTTAATTAAATCCCATTTGTCTATTTTGGCTTTTGTTGCCATTGCTTTTGGTGTTTTAGTCATGAAGTCCTTGCCCATGCCTATGTCCTGAATGGTATTACCTAGGTCTTCTTCTAGGGTTTTTATGGTTTTAGGTCTAACGCTTAAGTCTTTAATCAATCTTGAATTAATTTTTGTATAAGGTGTAAGGAACGGATCCAGTTTCAGCTTTCTACATATGGCTAGCCAGTTTTGCCAGTACCATTTATTAAATAGGGAATCCTTTCCCCATTTCTTGTTTTTGTCAGGTTGGTCAAAGATCAGATGGTTGTAGATGTGTGGTGTTATTTCTGAGGCCTCTGTTCTGTTCCACTGGTCTATATCTCTGTTTTGGTACCAGTACCATGCTATTTTGGTTACTGTAGACTTGCAGCATAGTTTGAAGTCAGGTAGCGTGATGCCTACAGCTTTGTTCTTTTTTCTTAGGACTGTCTTGGCAATGCGGGCCCTTTTTTGGTTCCATATGAACCTTAAAGTAGTTTTTTCCAATTCTGTGAAGAAAGTCACTGGTAGCTTGATGGGGATGGCACTGAATCTATAAATCACCTTGGGCAGTATGGCCATTTTCACGATATTGATTCTTCCTATCCATGGGCATGGAATGTTCTTCTATTTGTCTGTGTCCTCTTTTATTTCACTGGGCAGTGGTTTGTAGTTTTCCTTGAAGAGGTCCCAATCTTACCATCTTTTAAGGTCCTTCTCAAAAGTTGAAGTCCCCACTTCCACCCAGCAAGTAGTTCTTAACAATGTCCTTTTATCTATCCAGAAGAACCACCTTATCCAACAACTATTGGCAATGTCTTTCTCCCTGAAAATTCCTGGATTGTAAATTCCTTGACCTGGATTGCATTGCTGTAAATTCCTGGATCACACAGGGGGCCAAGATGTCATCATCTTTGCATTGTCCACAAATGCCTAGCAGCAATGTGCACTGCACACAGTGGGTCAACAAATGCTTCTGAAGAGATGTCATAGGAAACATGAAAGGTGAAATTGTATCAGGTCCCTCACCGTCTTACATTTATTAATTGAATTATGCCTTTAAAAATTTTATTAAGTATGACTATTGAAAAATACAGGCCAGGCACGGTGGCTCATGCCTGTATTCCCAGCACTTTGGGACACCAAGGTGGGAGAATCATATGAGTCCAGAAGTTCGAGACAGCCCAAGCCTCATAGTGAGACCCCAAAAATACAAAGAATTAGCCAGGCATGGTGGTGTGTGCCTGTGGTCCCAGCTACTCAGGAAGCTGAGGTGGGAGGATTGCTTGAGCCCAGGAGGTCAAGGCTGAAGTGAGCTATAATCACACCACTGCACTCCAACCTGATGACAGAGGGAAACCCTGTCTCAAAAAAACAACGAAAAAGAAAAAGAAAAAGAAAAATACAATGTTACATACAGAATAGCACAGTGATTTGGTGTCTTCGAGCAGTCTGGGGTTCAATTCTTACTCTGCCACTTACTCATCAAGTAACCTTGAGCAAGTGATTTGGCCTTTCTGAGCTTTGGTTTCCTGACTTATAAATTGGAACTAACAATTTACTCATTGGGCTTCATTGGGCTGTTGTTATGTAAAATCAAACAGCACAGTACCTAGCATACAGTCAACAATACATAGAGCTACAATTAGGCCAGGCGCAGTGGTTCATGCCTATCATCCCAGCATTTTGGGAGGTCAAGACAGATGGATTTCCTGAGCTTAGGAGTTAGAGACCAGCCTAGCCAACATGACAAAACCCCGTCTCTACCAAAAATACAAAAAACGAGCCAGGCATGGTGGCGCATGCCTGTGGTCGCAGCCACTTAGCAGGCTAAGGTGGGAGGATCGCTTGAGCCCGGAAGGTGGACATTGTAGCGAGCTGAGATCAAGCCAGTGCACTCCAGCCTGGATGAGAGAATGAGATCTCATCTTTAAAAATAAATGGGCCGGGCACAGTGGCTCACGCCTGCAATCCTAGCACTTTGGGAGGCCGAGGTGGGTGGATCACTTGAGGTCAGGAGTTCAAAACCAGCCTGGCCTACATGGTGAAACCCTGTCTCTACTAAAAATATAAAAAAATTAGCCAGGTGTAGTGGTGGCCGCCTGTAATCCCAGCTACTCAGGAGGCTGAGGCAAGAGAACTGCTTGAATCCAGGAGGCAGAGGTTGCAGCGAGCCAAGGTCGCACCACTGCACTCCAGTCTGGGCGACAGAGCAAGACTCCATATCAATAAATAAATAAATAAAGCTACAATTATTATCACCTGGAAACTCTTCCATTGTGCTAGATTATAAGTTTTAAGTAACAATCTAAATAAAAACTGAAACCAGCAATTTTTATTTTTTAGAATTTTATTTCCCATAATTCTTCACTGAGAAATCTCAAGTCACGTCCATAAAGTTTCATAATATAACAGGTGCAATAATGACATTTTAAAGCTTAGTAAAACTGGCTTAAGACAACGGTTAATTAGTTCAACAAATGCCAAATTATATTTTTTCCTTTATACTCATCAGTAGGAAATAATTCCAAGTTTCCCTGTAATAAATATGCCAACTGACTTCACAATGACATCACCAACATACAGAGCTCTTACCAAACTTATTAGCACACCCTATATGTTTCCAGCGTAGAACCATCAAGGACTTCTATTCAAGTACTGAAGCAGAACTACTTTTTAGTCACCGTTGCATTGATATATTTAAGAGACTTGGGCCGGGCGCGGTGGCTCACGCCTGTAATCCCAGCACTTTGGGAGGCCAAGGCGGGCAGATCACGAGGTAAGGAGATCGAGACCATCCTGGCTAACACAGTGAAACCCCATCCCTACTAAAAATACAAAAAAATTAGCCAGGCGTAGTGGCAGGCGCCTATAGTCCCAGCTACTCGGGAGGCTGAGGCAGGAGAATGGCGTGAACCAGGGAGGCAGAGCTTGCAGTGAGCTGAGATCCGGCCACTGCACTCCAGCCTGGGCGGCAGAGCGAGACTCCGTCTCAAAAAAAAAAAAAAGAGACCTATATAACACATCCTATAGAGCTTCTACCAGATGGGATGGAATACTAGGTTGCCCCCAACACTCAGGCTTCTCAGGAAAACAAGCTCCAATGTTCCCCAGTGCCCCAACTAATGAATTTAAACAGACTTATGGGAAAGGGTATTCATTTAACTTGTCTTTTTTTTTGGTAGAAATAGGGTCTCACTATGTCATCATTTAACCACTTAACTTTTGTTTGTTTGTTTGTTTGTTTTTGTTTTTGAGACAGAGTCTCACTCTGTTGCCCAGGCTGGGGGTGCAGTGGTGTGATCTTGGCTCACTGCAAGCTCCCCCTCCCGGGTTCACGCCACTCTCCTGCCTCAGCCTCCCGAGTAGCTGGGCCCGCCACCACTGGGCCCGCCACCACGCCTAGCCAATTTTTTGTATTTTTAGTAGAGATGGGGTTTCACCATGTTAACCAGGATGGTCTCGATCTCCTGACCTCATGATTCGCTGGTCTCAGCCTCCAAAAGTGCTGGGATTACAGACGTGAGCCATGGCACCCGGCCCCCATCTATTAACATTTTTTAAAGATTATTAAAATCAGTTTCTTGCCAGCATGGTGACTCACGCCTATAATCCCAGCCCTTTGGGAGGCCAAGGCAGGGGAACTGTTTGAGCCCAGGAGTTCAGGACCAGCCTGGACATTATAGCAAAGACTCTGACTCTACCAAAAAATTTTAAAAATTCGCTGGGCGTGGTGGCTTACACCTGTAATCCCAGCACTTTGGGAGGCTGAGGCGGGTGGATCACCTGAGGTCAGGAGCTCGAGACCAGCCTGATCAACGTGGAGAAACCCCATCTCTACTAAAAATACAAAATTAGCCAGGCAAGGTGGCGCATGTCTGTAATCCCAGCTACTCGGGAGGCTGAGGCAGAAGGATTGCTTGAACCTGGGAAGCGGAGGTTGCAGTGAGCCGAGATCGCACCATTGCACTCCAGCCTGGGCAACAACAGCGCAATTCCTGTCTCAAAAAAAAAGAAAAAAAAATTAGCCAGGCATGGTGGCACACACCTATAGTGCCAGCTACTCAAGAGGCTGAGGTGGGAGGATTGTTTGAGCCCAGGAGGTCAACATTGCAGTGAGCTAGGATCAGACCACTACACCCCAGCCTGGGCAACAAAGTGAGACCTTGTCTGTGGAAAAATAAAAAAAGTTTCTAAAATTTTTAGACAACCATAAAACACATAGCAAAAGAAAGGTAGATTTTTTGGCAAGTTATCCTTAAATGCATGCAAGCATGCTCAAAGCCCACAGAATGACTCAGGCTTAAAAGAAATACTTTCAGCCAGGCATGGTGGCTCATCCCCATAATCCCAGCACTTTGGGAGGCCAAAGCAGGCAGATCACTTGAGATCAAGAATTCGAAACCAGCCTGGCCAACATGGTGAAACCCTGTCTATACTAAAAATACAAAAATTAGCAGGGCATGGTGGCACACGCTTGTAATCCCAGATACTCAGGAGGCTGAGGCAGGAGGATCGCTGGAACACAGGAGGTGGAGGTTGCAGTGAGCCAAGATTGCACCACTACACTCCAGCCTGAATGACAGAGTGAGACTCCATCTCAAAAAAAACCCAGCTTGGCCAATATAGTGAAACTCTGTCTCTACTAAAAAAATACAATAATTAGCTGGGTATGGTGGTGGGCACCTGTAGTCCCAGCTACTTGGCAGGCTGAGGCAGGAGAATCGCTTGAATCTAGGAGGCGGAGGTTGCAGTGAGCTGAGATCACACCATTGCACTCGAGCCTGGGTGACAGAGTGAGACTCCATCTCAAAAAAAAAAGGAAAGAAAGGAAAGAAGGAAGGAGGCAGGGAGGGAGGGAGGAAGGAAGGAAGGAAGGAAGGAAGGAAGGAAGGAAGGAAGGAAGG